>NW_006263826.1:227452-229445 GCF_000469605.1 Apis dorsata | reverse complement strand
TATATACATATATATGTATGTATATGTATAGATAATAAGTTTTGCTGGCATTCCAATTAAGCGACATACACGATGATTTTATAATTGTTGCTGATTTATCCTTTCTCTTTTTCTTTAAAGATAAAAAAAAAGATAAAAAAAATTATTTTTTTTTCCTCAATATCTTTTTTAATTGTCTATTCGATTCTCCTTCATCTCGTTCATTTCTATATATTTATTTTCATATCCTTTTTTCATCCTTGTACTCTGATCACTGTTCCTATTTAAAGTTTTAAAAATTTTTAAAAGTAAGGGGTAGAGAACGATATCGTTTATCGTAGTTTTTAATGCGAAAAACACTTAAGACACTTGTTAATCTCGATTATTAAATTCGCGAAAAATCTATACGTGTTTTCTCTATCAACGCGAAACAAATCTCTCTCGAATTCTCTCTTACATCCTAAAAATCGTATCGTCATTCGAGTAGCGAAACAATTTGAACAAATTTCTTTCTTTATTCGTTCGTCGAATGTGTATATCTTCTTCCATATGTTATGAATTATCTTATATTGTAAAGATTGAACCACGTGTTCTATGTGGTTTGTCTATTCGAATGGAACGAACCGATAAGAAAAAGAGAAGATAAAGGATATTCGAAAATGTAAATCGCGTAACTTCAGTCACTCTCGAAGTTGTAATTTTGTTCGTTTCTCTCGATTACACGTCGCATGACACTATACACAGTTCACACATGTTTTTAAAATGTTTTTCTGCATTTATAATGTCCTAAATAAAAAGTTTCGAATCGTGTCATGAGAAAGATTATTCATTCGAAACTGTACTCGAATACAAACCACTTTGCACGTACGAAGAGTTTTGTTTCGAAACTTTCGAACGTAAAAGTCGATTCTCGAATCGAAGCTCGTATTCGCGATCAGAACGCCATCTTTCGAACTCGTCGCTCCAGCGAAAAGACGCCACTTGTGCCGGTGTAAATATCAAGTGAAATCGTTTGCAAAGCGAATCGCGGAAATCATCATATTTAATATTGTATTAGATATTGTATCCGAATAACGCGAATAACGAATTATTAATGTCACGATGTGTGAATATAAGCGTATGCAATATAATTTCCGTTAATAACGTTTTTCAATCGTGACGTTTTGGCTTTCGATTATTCTTTTTTTAAAATTTTTTTCTTTTTTGCAATTTAACGTTCGCGTCTCCGTAATGCAAATTCGAGTTAATCGAAGGTATAGTGAATACGCGATCATTGCTTCGTTCTCTTTTACTTCAAATCACTTTTTGCTTTGAAACGCAACGACTAGGAATCTGCGCGCGCATCTATTGCTCATGGCTGTCGGTTGCACGTTACGGGAACTCCGAAGGAAGGACGAATCGTTCAAAATGGTATTATTTTTTGTTCGCTTTTATTTGGATGAATCAAACTGATCGTTTCATTCGATCGCATCTCGTATTCGTCTCTCGAATAGAGGGAACCTGAGAAATCAACCGATCAACTGGTAAGTATATATCTTTCTTTTTTCTTCCACTTTGGCAATGCGATGAAAATATCAATATTTTACGAATATAATTCATTTATTTCGTTCGTATTCGATGCGTGCCAAAATATCTCTATGCTATACTCGATACAAATTGGCTAAGGCTTTGGACTATCTCCGGTATATTTGCGACTCTTGCGAACGTACAGTCGCGTATACGTATCGCGTGTTTATACTCGGGCTATGTACAATTTTTAACACATAATGTTATATGCATATTTACCGATAAGAAAGAGAAGACGGGGAAAAAGGGTGGATATAGGAAATGGGAAAAAAAGGTGGTTGAAAACAGGGACACGGAACAGGGAAGATACGAATAAAAATGCGAAGAGGGACATAGATCGGAGTGAAAAGACGTCGCGCGATAAATTAACTCGCTGTTCGACGAGTCTCTGTGGTCCTGGGTATCTATCTATGTACAATCGACGACGTCTGATCGATCTGAGATCAAG
>NW_006263826.1:225939-226660 GCF_000469605.1 Apis dorsata | reverse complement strand
TACACGCAGATACAGAATAGCGAAGCGGACATGGTAGGTAGAAAGAGATGAGAAGATGGGTTAAGGAAAGTTGATGGGTTTTAAATCTAGGAATATAGGCGCGCGGTCAAGCGCGCATATGTTCGGGACGTAGACGGTATGCCGCGAGCCTGCTCATCGGCCGAAATACTGCAAGGTGATTCGGAATGATCCGAGCTCGAAAAGGTTCGCGATGAGAAGAGGAAGGAAGGGATAGACGCGTATTCTCGACAATCGGAGGAGGAAGAGGCTGATCGTCGGACGTGGGACAGGGCGTTGGCGCGAGCGTTACGAACGGTGACTAGCTAAGAATTTCGGTTCGCTCGCCTATTCGCTTCTTCCTCCCATCCGTCAAGATGGGTGAATACACTCTTTTTTTCTTTCTCCCTCTCTCTCTCTCTCTCTCTCTCTATCTATCCCTCCTTCCTCTCTTTTCCTGATTACTCCAAGTACGCGATCAAGGGAAACGTAGACCAAGGGACGCGCTCGATCCCGAGAACTGGTCCCAACCGGTCCGACATCTTGTCGATTTTCTCCAGTGGGGCAGCTGAATGCCGAGCCTCTTGCACTCGTGGACGTACGCTGTGAACGATTCGCAATAGCAGTTTTCGGTCGGGCATTCGCACATGTCCTGTAGACAAGCCTTGTAGTACATGGTCGGATTCACCTTCTTGTGGCACGCGTCGAAGATCTGCGACCTCAA
>NW_006263826.1:225269-225718 GCF_000469605.1 Apis dorsata | reverse complement strand
GAGAGAGAGAGAGAGAGAGAGAGAGAGCTTACCGATGATCCTTCCTTCCCCTGCAACGTCTGGCGCGATCCACGTTGGCCACCGACTTTGGCCTGACGCAACTTTTCTTGGCCCCGACCAGCCACGATTGACCGAACGGTTGCGGGTCTTGCAACAATTTGCCCCTTCGGTTGGTAAAGTCGTCCTTTGGCAGGGAATTGAAGTTCCCGCAGAGACCGCACAAGCGTCCCCGATACGAAGTCGGGGCGGACACTTCGAGAAAGCTTATCCCATCCCAGAGAACCTTGATTCCGATATGCGTGCTCACGATTATACCGTCCACCGTTCTATTCACGTCCAACCTGTTAACCACGCGATAAGGTAGATCCACCTTCTTACCGTTCACCTTCACTCGCATCTTCTGCCCGAGATTCACCTTCGAGTCACCCACCTACGAGATACGGAAAGTA
>NW_006263826.1:223821-225085 GCF_000469605.1 Apis dorsata | reverse complement strand
GAATGCTGAACGTGTGCCCGGTACAATCGCTTGCCAATTGATACTTGCAAGCTCCCTTGAAGCTGTAAAATTTTCCGTCGAACGTGCGGTAATGGGGATCACCGAAAACGGTGCACACACCGTCACCTGTGTGTGAGAGCGTAATAAATATAATATACATATACATATATATATAAATATACATATACATATATAACGATACATTGTTTCCTCGGAGTTTAGTACTCACTTTCAACGCAGCGGGGGCAGCACTGACCCTCCGGATGTTCTAACCTCGAATTCGGAGGGCAAGGTAAATTCAACGGCGGACACATGGGCATCGCGCATCGTACTTTACCTTGCATGCAAGCGCATGCCTTGCACGAGTCAAGCTTCCAACTTTCGCCATCCTGCCTAGGACAAAAAGGGAATCTTTAAACGTTGGAACGTTGGATCCGGGGGAGGGGGAGTGAGGCAGATAAGGTACACGCCGGATACTCGCCCCGTAAGTTTTGCCTGCGTAAGTGCAAGACGGTCGAACTTCCTCGACCTCGGGACACTGGGGACAACAACGGCCCGGTAAGGCGATCTGATGCTCGGCCGGGCAATCGTGGACGGGGCAAGTCTCTCGTACGCAGGACACGGTCGAATTGGAGCAGGTGCAACGGGTGCATTGGTCCAGATAGAATTGGTTGCCGGAATTGTAGACGCTGGTCCCAAGTGTGCACGCGCCTTTCGGCGGCGACAAGTATCTCCCGCTACCTGTCCACGCGTTCCACATTGCGCGATTCAGTTCTGTGGGGGAGTGGAATATTTGTGTATACAACTGTCGAATTTACGTACCTTTGCAACGTGGACAACACTCGCCGGGATCGTGCACTATTCGAGAACCGAGGCAATGGAGGACGGGGCAAGCTTGCTTGGCGCAGGTCAGCCGGGCACCGTTGCATCTGCAAGTCACGCATGGATCCTCGGTCGTGGTCACCGATCGATCCGCCGTCACCATTTGTCCGTTCACGTGGCATCCTGCGAAAGCATCGTATCCTTCGTTATACGTCCATTTTTATATACATTTATATGTATCGTGTGTACGCGCGTGTGTGTGTGTGTGTATAGGTTTGGAGAGTTACCAGCGCATACGGGGCAACATTGGCCGGGCGGAGGAGGAATTGGATCCGAGCAAGGCGTGTAGCAGTGCAATCGAGACTCGGTGATCACTCCTGCTTTGCAAGCGAAGATTCTACACGGATCGTTTCCCTCGGTCCACTCGGTCTCGGATCCATGA
>NW_006263826.1:218331-223586 GCF_000469605.1 Apis dorsata | reverse complement strand
AAAAAAAAAAAAGAAAAAAAAAAATAGCGTGAAAAATTTCCTCGACCGGAGAAAATTAGAGCGGAGAGGGAACGTGGAACGTTTATCGGCGCAGACAGAAGCGCGAGGAACAGAAGCGGCTTTGTGCCGCAACTAGAAACAATGCTCCCCGCCCGCGAACGCTTCCACTCTCGGTCAAACTGGAGCGCGATCGCTTTCTCCGCTCTATCTTCTCTCTATATATTTTTTGGTCTGGTTTTATTATTACAACTCTCGACTCGACCAACCTTTACACCTGTGACAACACTCGTCCTCCCGTGGCTCCAGCAACGTGTAACAACCTTCGATGCTTGGGCATTGCTGTTTCCTGCACTCGACGAAACCGTTCTGCGAAACACATAGAAAGATACGCGTGATAAAAGCGAACGATCCTCACCCGCGTAATTATTTCTCTCGCCTCGTTATCGCGATCTATAATTAAACCTCTACGGAGGATTTATCTCTACGAATTATTACGTAAAAGGTAAGCGCGGATGATCCGAGAAAATAAGGCAGATTATCGATCGAGGCGGCATATAAAAGATAGATTTCTTTTTTCTTTTTTTTTTTTTTTTTTTACCTTGCACAAACAGTTGAAACACCTGGTGTTCGGGATCTTGTCCACGGTAAAGTCTTCTCCCTCGACGTCGCACGTTTCTCGGCTTCCTGGAAGACACAGAGGTGGCGATCACGATGCGAACGATGATGATTCGGTACGATTGGTCGCGCGGTCGGAACCGATATCGGAACCCGGCGCCGATTCTTCGGTTACACGCATGCCATATCGATTATCCAAGGTCATAGGTGTATTATCTTCTACCTCAGAGAGAGGTCGAGCACGATTCTCGCGCTTCCTTCCTTCCTTCCTTCCTTCCCTTTTTTTCCCCCTCTTTTTTTCTCTGTCAAGTGCGCAGGAATGCATGCGAGAAAGAAAACGCAGCGGCGTTGCCGTTCGCGTTTCCTTCGCCTTCTCTTTCTCTCCCCCTCTTCCTCCCTCCCCCCCCTCCCCGAGTTGTTTCGTTCTCGGCCGCGCATCGAGTTCCGTTTCGCGAGAAACGCAGGGAAACGCGTCGCGAAAAACCAGCGAGTTCTCGTTTCCGAATCGAACGAAAGGGAGGAGAGAGAGAGAGAGAGAGAGAGAGAAAGAGAGAGACAGACAGACAGAGAGGGGGGAGGACGGATCGGATCGGATCGGATCGGATCGGATCGGATCGGATCGAAAGTCAAGGCAAACGCGCGGGCGTGCATATGTTGTTTACGCAATCAGTGGAGTGTCGAGGGAATCGAGGGAAATTGTGGGTGATCGTGAGGTAGCGAGGACGATCGTTGTCAAACTACTACTACTACTACTATTACTACGGTGGGAAACGCGAATAGACAATGGAGACGGACCTAAGAATAGAGCATTGACGTTCGCCGTTCGTTCCAATGACTTTCGATCGCGATCGCGAATCTCGTATCCGAGATGACGATCACCTACGTTCGAACTCACCTATTATACTTTCCGAGATTCCGTGGCAATGACGGATCGACGAGATTAAGGCCAGGGCCAGAACTAGGATCAACGGTTTCGAGGATAATCGTCTCATCCTTATCCTCGCCATCGATAACATCGGCTTAGTTTGCGTCTTCGCCCTCGTCGCCGATCACGATGGTTTACTAGAAAAAGAGAAAGCAGAGGCTTCCGTCAGAGATCTCTCTCCCCTTCGAGGGTGACATTCCACGATTCCACGAAATCGATTCGCGAGAAAACAACGGGAAAACGAAAATTTGGATCAAGGCTGCGAGTAAACGCGCGCCACACACCAGTGGCGGAGATCGCTCGCTGCGCGATCAACAAGGAAAGAAATAAGAAGAAAAAGAAGAAAAACACGCCGGTTCGCCCATCAACGATTGTTGTCGTAACCTTCCGCCCGTTCGTATATTTACGCTAGACCTCCGTATATTTTCACGAGTCACGGACAACGCAACAACCTACGGAATCTTTCTTCGTAACATCCGTAACGGTCGATTCGTAATCATTCCGAGAACCGCGCGCGTGCGGTTACCCGATACGATCCTACGTCGAAACGAGCCAGCTTCGTCTCGATTTCTCTTGTCCGTTCGATTCGCGCCTCGATTCTTCTTTTCCTCTAGATATCCAGATTCGCATTCCATCGCTTTATCTCGTATCGAGAGCTCGGAAAGTCGAGCGAAATTTTCCGATCGGACGAACGAACGAACGAACGAACGAACGAACGAACGAACGAACGAACGAACGCGTGTCGTTTTCTCCTCTTCTTTTCTCAGACTCGTCGACTCGTCTCTAGCTCGATCCCCTCCACTCTTCACCGATATTCGTATTATCTCTTTTCCCCGCGTCCCATCTTCAGCTTTGAGATCGACTAATGGACGAAGCGAGTTCCGTTTATCTCCTCTCCATTCGTTTCGAACGCGACCAGGTATTCGCGCCTTTCTTGTCGTCGTCGCTTATGTAAAAAAAAAAAAAAAAAAAAAAAAGATCGAACTCGAAAAATCGAATCCAAGCCTCTCCTTTTTTCCCCCCTCTCCTTCCTTTAGTCGATTCGCGAAACTCGACCGATCATAGTACTCGAGAATTGGAATCGCGTAAATAACGCGGTCGAGGTTCGAGCAAGCAACGAGTACGGACAGAGGGGAGAGAAGGGAGAACGACGCGCGATAAAGTGAGAGGAAAAGGAGAGAGAAGAAAGAACGATTGTCGCGGGGACGAAAGAAACGATCAAGCAGCGAAGGTTCCGACAATTTTACGAGCTTCAACTCGGAATCAAGTCGAATTCTAGTCGAGATCTCTCGACACGTAATTGAGTAAACAAATGGCACGATCCGAAAAGGGAGACGCGTCCTTACGCGAGAACAGCGTCGAGGACGGTTGAGAAGCAACCGGAGGTAAGTGGCACGAGCTGTCGCGTGCACTGGCACGCCGTGACGGAACGACAACAACGGAACAGGTGCGTGGAACGAGAAGGGCTCGCTGCGCACCATCTGCCCGCATGTGCGTCGGTATACGAACTCTTGGACGAACGAGTACGCATACCTACCTACCTACCTATCTATCTACCTATCCATCCATCCATCCATCCATCTATCCATCCATCTACCTACCTATCTACCTACCTACCTAGCTACCTAGCTACCTACCTACCTACCTACCTACCTACCTACCTCGTTGCTCCTTGGTTTACGAGCGTCGATGCCGGCCGAGCGTCGTGTACGCGACGAAGAAAAAACAGGAGGAGAAACGAAGGGAAAAGAAGGGAAGAAGAGAGAAGAAGGGGAAGAGCCGGCGAGTCTCTCGGACGATCGCGATCAGCGGGACAAAGCGAAGCGACGCGTCACTGGCGACATCTAGTAGCGCGTACTCAGCTGTCAGATGGGTACGCGCCGCCTTCGACCCTCTACCGTTTCTGCTTCGACCGTTTCTTCCTCTTTTTCTCGAAAATCTTTCCTTCGCGTCCCATCCATTCCATAACCCGCGCCATTCTCCTTCCATCTTGAACGATTCGCGAGAATCGCGTTACGACGCGGACACGAATCTTTGCGTCCTTGATTCGTCACGGGTGTGTTTGGTTGCGTTGGTTGGTTCGTATCGGCGAACCGGCACGGGGACAAAGAGATCGAGGTCGACTTACCGGAGTCGAGATATCGCCACGCATCCGTGATATACTCGGCGCCAAAGCGTCGACGAGGCTACGCATCCGTCGATGAATCGAGACTCGGTTCATTTGACGAGCGGGAAAGCTCGATAGTTCGCGTTCGAAACGTTGCGCTCGCTCTCTCCTTCCCTCTACGCTGCACACTCTCGCCGATAAATGCCGCGCACATACACACGCGCACACGCGCGGTACGCGGAAAATCACCGTTCGAAGAATCGAAGCTGCGGTTACCGGGTTACGTTCTCGCGGGGCAAGCTCTCGACCACCGACTACCGACGCGACTCGAACGCGTCAGCTGCTCGCCGCAGCTGCACTAAAGTTCCGTTGCGAGAACTTCCACCACGTTCGTATCGTTCCAGCGTAACGAGGTTCCGTGGCTGCGTGTTGTTGGACTAGCTAGCCAGCAGCAGCGGTTCAGGGGGGAAAGGCGACTGGAAGTGGTCGAGAAGAGTGGTGGCCACACGGCACTCGGGACGGCGCGCCGCGGCAGCGGCGGGGGGGGCGGCGGGGGGGGGGGGGGGGGGGCCGGTGAAGTAGCAGCGCGGGAAGCTGGTGAAGGAACAACGGCTCGGGAAGGAGGAGGAAGAAGAGGAGGAGAGTGGGTTTGCTCGGACAACCGGTGAAGAGAACGGCAGAGGAGAAACGAACGGGATGGGTGGGAGAATGTTTCGATTCGCTCTTTCTCTCTCTCTCTCTCTCTCTCTCTCTTTCTTTCGTCCCTGCGTTAACGACGTGCCGATTCGATTACCCATCGGTTCGAAATTTTCACGTTTGTTTCTCGTCGCCCGTGTTACACGTTGGATGTATGCGCGAATCGAATCTATTTGGGTCCATCGCTGACCCTTCTACACACTACCACTACTGATAAGATAGACGGCCGAGAACCGGCCAAGAAAGGTGGAAAGAAGAGGGACGAAGAGGAAGAGTAAGAGGAAAAAAAAGTTTTTTTATCCGCCAGTGGAGTGAAGAGAGGAAAGGGAAGGAAAAGAAGCGAGGCTATCGCGATTGTCTCTGCGCTCGATCGGAATACCAAGCTGGAAAATACCGATCGTTTGAAACGCGAAGAACCAAGATCCAAACGGGAATCCGTCTCCGACCAATTTTCGATAATAACGGCCATTCTATCCACGGTGTTCTACTTCGATAATCGGTATCGGTCCGCGCGCATTCAATAATACCGCGTTTTTACGAGATATCCGGTGTCGGCATATCAAGGATTCCGCGCAAACAGCGTTCTCGTCTTGAAGCAACGCGAACGTTAACCTCGATACCATTAACGAGTTTTTATTACATCGATTCGAGCCGAAACGCGAAAAGAAAAAACGTTAACTATACACCTCTTTCTTTCTTCTTTCGTAACTTGGCCGAGACGAAACGACGCTTACTTACTTTCTCGGCTATTGTACATATCGAAGATGTTTATCGACGATACTTTTCTGCTCTTCTTGACCACCGAGTATTTTACGTTTCTAACAAGTACTACCTATCTACCTATCTCTCTACCTACCTATCTACCTACCTACCAATCTATCTACCTACCTATCTACTTGTCTACCTACTTAC
>NW_006263826.1:215931-218315 GCF_000469605.1 Apis dorsata | reverse complement strand
CTATCTATCTATCTATCTATCTATCTATCTATCTATCTATCTATCTATCTATCTATCTATCTACCTTTCTACCTATCTCCATTGCCATTGTTCGTGGAAATGCAAATCCTTACGACGCGTAACAGTCGGGAAATTTAGAAAAATTTTATCGATGCATAGAAATCAATTTTATCTTTCTTTCAATCAAATTCAATCTTTATTATATGGTTACAAAGATGGATTTGTTTCGAAAATATCGTGGCGTAAAGATGAAAAGGTGAAAGAGGAACGGAACGCAATCGCTTTTACTTTCTTTCGCATAACGAGCCCAAGGTCGTGTGAAAATCTCGAATGGCACGGTCCCTGGAGAAATTTCGCTTACGACGCGAGACATTTCCTTCGAATCGGTCGCTATGTGTCGACGCGAAGACGTCGAGGCTGAAGAGTAAGCGGGTATATCGTTGCCCCGCGAGCGATATCTCGACTCTTTCGAAACGAACGTTTCGTCGTCCATTACTCCTCCTCCTCTTCCCCTTCCCCCTCCCTCTCAATAGCATAGCGCGACCAACGCTAGCAAAGTATACACGAAACGCTCGAATCGTAAACATAGTACGATCGGGATATTTGTTCGAAATAAACGGGGCTCGAACGTTGAACAGACACGGCCATTTCTGACTCGAAATTTATTTTCTTTTCCAATTCTACGACGCAACCTCTCGGTTTTCCACGAATCATCACCCGTTTACAGGCCGTTCGCTTCTCGACCTTGGACCACCGTTGCTAATCGTCGTTTAACGCGTTCTCGTTCGATCTTATCTTCCGAGTCCTCGACCACCACCGATGCTTACCGATGATTTATGGATCCGTTAACGTCCATAAAACGTCGCTTTCTCCCTCGTCTCGGGCATCTCAGACCGTTGCCGGAGAGATCGGCCGCGATTCGCAAGAAAAATAATTGGAACGATGAAATCGAAGAGAATTTCCAAAATTCCACGATTCCTGTTCATCGATCGAAATTGAAACTCGGGAATATATTGTTGAGGTCGAGTTGCGACGCAATCTCGAGCCGTGAAAAAGGAAGAAGGTTGCGGCGTATGGTCGGCGCGTAATCTCGATCGCGTTTCCGGAAACGAGCCGCGTATCCTGCTTCAGCCGAGCAGAAGGAGGAGGAGAGAGGAGGGGCGGCTCAAAGCCGTTCTCGCTCGCCAAGCGGCGAAGAGGCGAGGAGGCAAAGGGGCAGGTTTTATCGGTATATGGCGAGCTAATTAGCGGCGTTCGCAATCAATCGCTTCCGGAGGCGGTTACAATCGCTCGTTTTCCGTCCTCCTTTTTTAACCCTGGCCGATCGATCGCCCCCTCGCAATCGGAAACCACCGCGTTTCCGCGCGATCGGCAACACGGGCGAGCGAAAGGAAAAAGTAACGTCTCCACCTATTAACCGATTATATCATCGCGTTCGAGAGAAACAGAGTCGTCCGATCTCTCTCTCTCTCTCTCTCTCTCTCTCTATTCGCCGTCATCCTCGCCATTAATTAACCAGTCGGGAAAGCGGAATCGCGGCGCCACGATGAATCACGACGACGAATCACTCGGCCTCGGTTTCTTCTTCGGTTACGCCGATTCTGGAGGAAAATCGTTGTTCTCGATCTCCGCGATGTCCGATTCCCTCGAGGCACCGAGTCGTCCTATCGCGTGGCTCAGCCGAGTCTTCACTTTCGCCATCTCTCTCTCGGACGTTATTGGAACCAAGCCGGTCCACGATCTCGTCTCCGAAAATCCACCGCTCTTCCTCGACACGGACTTGAGCAACGCGGCCAGCCCCGCGTTCGCGATCTCCTCCCAATCCTTTCCGATCGGACTCGGTTATGCACACAAATTATATGGGTAAAAGAAAATTCTATTTTACCTACCGTTCGATCGGACGGCTCGAATCCTATAGCCGTCCTCAGCGCCTCGTACTTGTCCTCGGCCACGTTCGACCGCAGCAACGCCAACAACAATTCGACGTTGCATCGAAGCTCGTGCCCGCTTCGCTCCCGCTTCTGTTTCGAATATCAATAACAAACGGGTAATTTTACATTATCAAATTCGACTTACCGCTCGTGCCTTCGCGAGATCCTCGAGGCGCGCGAAGATGGAGCTGCACGTGGATTCGAAGAGGAAGGGTAAGCCTGTGTCGGTCAACGATCGCTCGTTCCTCTCTCTCACGATCCTTACCATCTTTCTTGCGATACTCCTCAACTGATTGGTCAACAATCCGATCTCGTTCTATCCTCGAAAACGGAAACGTGAGAAACGGGTGTGATGAACTCGTCTCGTCTTTTTTTCAATATCTCACCGTTATCTTCTCGATCTCACGCCGAGCCCCGAAATGATCGTCCATCCTCTGATGCACCGATCGAACG
>NW_006263826.1:214977-215853 GCF_000469605.1 Apis dorsata | reverse complement strand
CTGCCCCG
Organism: Apis dorsata; assembly: GCF_000469605.1. Lineage (NCBI taxonomy): Eukaryota > Metazoa > Arthropoda > Insecta > Hymenoptera > Apidae > Apis > Apis dorsata. The sequence goes on along the minus strand of NW_006263826.1, from coordinate 215,845 downwards.
CGTTCGCCCCTACGTTCCCCCCCTCTCCCTTCTTCCTCGCCCATCTGTCGATCAATCGGCGCACGATCAAGGTCGAGGACGACCCGTCGCTCGACTGGACGCGGTAACGATTATTCGCCACGCTGGACACCACTGTTACCCTGCGATCCGAATTCACGTGGCCGAGCCCCACCGCGTTCCAACCTTGCCTCTGCGCCGATTCCTCCGCCCATACGAATTCTATACAGAAACCGTTGAAAAAAAAGTAACCAGTTAAAAATTTCGATTAATTACTCATTTAAAATTACTATTTATAAATAATAATATTTATATAATATTTCGTAGCTATTATATATATAGTTGCTTCTTCTATTGTATTATTTCTATTGTCTGGCATTACAAAAATTATTTCCAATTATTATTCGGAACGATAAATTATCGAAGTAACTTTTATTATTCTATTTAACTTCAATTGTTAAATTTTATTGATCCCAGATGGAAGAACGATTCTTCCTCAATCCTTGAAATAAAAAATTTCTTTGAAAGCGAATGTTGTTATTATTATTATTATTATTATTATTATTATTTGGGAATTATTATTACTATTATACCGGGAAACAGTTGGGTGAAGGGGAGGGTCGACGGAGCGTTGCTTTTGACGACGGTCACGAAGGAGGAGGATTTTTCGGGCGGGCAGCTTCTCAACGCCATTTTTATCGGTATTTGGCCGATTTTTCTCACGGCTCGCAGCACACCCTCGTCCGTCCTATACGTGACCACCACGATCACGTCCATCGTGTACGACGGCCAATCCCCTTCCACACTCACCACCATTCTCCTCGAGTGGTTCTCGTCTGAAAATCGAATTAAAAATTAAAAATTCGACAGA
>NW_006263826.1:213544-214665 GCF_000469605.1 Apis dorsata | reverse complement strand
TCGAAACGTGGACGCAAACCTGAACGTCGCGAAGAGCAGCGTACGAGGACAATTGTACGTCGACCTCGCAAACGGGCGACGGATCCGAGTCCATGGATGCGTTTACCGTAACTACGAGCTCCGCTTCCGCTCCAGCATCGCTGGTTCGATCCTCTATTCGTGAAAACATCGCGATCGATTCGTACGTCGAATCGCGAAAACTAGGAAACTGCTATACCTACCCTTCCTCGTACACACACTCTCACGCAGCTTCGACAATTCTTGTTCAGCGGCCGCGTAATCGTAGCCGCGCGGGTGAAGAGGGGGGGCGACGAACAAACTCGGCTCCGAGCCTAGGTAGCAAGCCTCCAACCGACCGTCCGCCGATAGAACGACTATAGCGCCCTCCAAGTGCTATAGAAAAATTAGCGCGTGGATAATTTGTCCTCTTTCTTTATTTTCAACTCACCCGAAGTTGAACCCTGGCCACGGTGACAGGTGTGAAGGGCAATTTTGCCGACCATTTCAATGTGGTTCCCTCGTAGATCATCAGAGTACCCGTGTCGGCGATCACCAGCACCATCAATTTCCCGTCCGGTTCTGAAAAAGAAATTCCAATAACAAAAAATATATAACAATAACAAAAGATATATATAAAATATATAAAATATATAAAAGATATATAAAAGTATTTTCTTCGAGGTGTTCATCGAGTTTATTGTTGTTATTATTGTTATTATTATTATTATTATTATTATTATTATTACCGATTACATAAGCTCGAAAACAGACAGGCCTGTACTCGAACCTCTTCGCGTATTTGACCGAGGCGCAGTTGTCTTTTAGACAATAGAGATGTCTCTCGCCGAGTACCACAATCCCGATCTCGAAACTAGTCAAAGTGACAGTCTCGATGCCGAGGATCGGTTCACCGATGTTGAACGTCCAATCCGGTTCCAAACTGCTGCTGGATCTTCCATGCCCCTCCTCAACGCCGTCCCCGTCTTTGTGACCGATCCTCGACCACTCAGCCATGCTTTGATACCTGGGCAAACGGTGTTCTAAGTTTTTCCTCTTTCAAGCTAGCTAGAAGAAATCCACGTGCCTATGACATTCGAGTATCCAGGAGGAGGTGGCGGCCA
>NW_006263826.1:207691-213288 GCF_000469605.1 Apis dorsata | reverse complement strand
AGAGATCGTATCGGGATACGTAGACGATCGGCTCGGCCAGCAATTGATTCCTCGTCGTCTGGCTGAACGCGAACATCTCTTGCTCGTAGAACAAAAGGGTACCGTCCAGGCATTGAACGCAGAGAAAATCCCTGCCGCGGACCCCGCCGAATGGCCCAACCGTCAAGGAGGCCGGGAACCTCGGCAATCGATGCTCGTAATTGATCTTCAACTCGCATCGATCCCCTGTCGATCGAAACGCTCCCTATATTCCATCTGAGACGACCGAGAGAAAAATTAGCTCTTTCGCTAATTTTTCTTCAAAGATCGTCTTGAGAATATCTATATATATGTATACATATATATACAATTCTCAATTTACAAAAGAAAATATAATGTATTTTTATCCTTATCTTATACAACGTTTCAACATTGTCAACAATAAATTACTGTATATACACTTTTCTTACTTTTAAAACTTCTAATAAACTAAATATATTTTCTGGAATAATTTTTTAGTATAGTTTATAGTAGTATGGTAATATAATTTTAGGTGTATATCGTGAAACTACGAGAATGGGAGGGAGAGAGAAAGAAATAGTACCGTATTCGGTTTCAGATCCTTCGACCAAAATCATATCGTAGACGAGCAGCTTTGAATCGGTCAACACGGCTAGCCGTGAATCCTGCGATCCCCTGCAATTGTTTAAATTAACCTTCGATTGTTTCGAATACTCGTGTACTACTCACGAAACGAATTTGCCCGTTTTAACATCCACGATGCAATCGCCGACTCGCTTCTCGATCATGAGATCGGTCGATTTGTAGTTGGTCGGTGATTTCGTTTCATCTATCCATCGAGAAGACGGGTCGTACATCCTTAGGTAACCATCGTGACTAGTCACCACAATGATATCGTGGTGCCTTTCTTTCCCGAACAACGGCGCTGCCATCAAGCTGTGCTTGTCGAAAGTCTCGTTTGCTCCGCATCTCGTTTGCCACCATTCTTTCGTCTTGAACAACGACATCCTCCTATCTTGAATAATAGAAAACGCGATACTTACCTCTCTCTGTTTCCTTTTTCTCCCGTCGTTACCATGGAGTCGATGCGTCACAACATCGTGCTCGAATCGATCGTTACATAATCAAGGTCGGAATTATTATATTCATTCGATTGAAATTTTTAACAGATCGAGCGATTTTTGGACCATTTTCTTTCTTTTTTTTTTCTCTTATCGATTCAATGTTATCTTACGATTATTAACGAACGATTCGATTTTGATTTTGAGAATCGTATTTACCGCTACGGCTTCGTTAGTTAGTCCATCTCATTGGTAGATGGCGAAACTTTACAGTGTGAAGTACGTGCGTCGTTGACATACAACAGAGTGTATGCGCTCCGAGTTCGATCGATGTTTCTTCTTCGAAGCGACAAGAAAAGGAAGTTACGAACAACGATATGGAACCGCAAGACGTTTACTACAGCAAGGCAGAATACGTGGAAACGGTAAGTAAACGAACGAAACGTTGAACGGTATTCGGCAATGGCAAAGAATATACCTAACCTCTTCTTTCATCTTCCACTCTCTTTCGACTTTAATGTTTTTCAGGCATCGGGGAATAAAGTGAGCAGACAGACAGTGTTATGCGGATCGCAGAATATTGTGTTGCACGGAAAAGTGATCGTACAATCGGATGCTATTATCAGGGGCGATTTGGCGAACGTGAGAACGGGACGTTATTGTATCATCAGTAAGAACGCCATCATAAGGCCGCCGTTCAAAAAGTTCAGCAGAGGGTTGGTAATCAATCGATTCGATCAATTCGTAATCGATACGTTAACGATATACATATTCGTTCGTCTCGTTTCCTCAGCGTTGCCTTCTTCCCTCTGACGATGGGTGACCACGTTTTCGTAGGAGAAAGAGCAGTGGTTAACGCAGCCATCGTCGGTTCTTACATATACATTGGAAAAAATGCGGTGATCGTACGTATCGATATATCATGCGCAAACACAAGAATTTATTCGTACGTATATAGTACACAAAGAGAAAGAGAGAGAAAGAATCGTAAGTGCTCTTTCAACTACACAGGGAAGGAGGTGCGTCTTGAAGGATTGTTGTTACATCGAGGATGGAGCTGTGGTTCCACCGGAGACCGTAGTTCCCTCGTTCACTCGTTTCGCCGGCAATCCTGCCAAGTGCGTCGAAGATTTACCCGAGTGCACTCTCGACCTCATGCTAGAATTTACCAAGAATTATTATCAACACTTTTTACCGTCTACTGTTTAACTCGTTTGTACGTATACACGGAACTAGCTTGTAATTGGAAAAAAAAAATATTATTCATTTACGTTTTTACGTAGGTTCATCGAATCGAATCGAGTTATCGATCGAATCCCCCCTCTCGTCGTCGGATGCTCGTCCTCCTCCTCAAATTCGAATTCGAACGGAACAGCTTTGCTCCACGTCGCGATAGTCATTGCATCGTTACTCTTCAATGTTCGACCCCAACGAATTTGCTGGATTTTTTTATGCCAAACGATTTCGATCGCCAACACGACGAGACTGAGAAGCGTCCCATAACCTAACGCGACCAGCGCGAAGTAACACTCGGTGAAACCTATTCTAACGAAGCTCTTCCGTTCATGACACTTGGGCTTGTTCGTGTACAGTCGGACATCTTCGCGAACTTTGAGTCCGGTTTCTCTCAATAGAAGAGCTCTACGAAAACGAATTAAAAGTGTAACTGATATACATATATACATATATAAGTCGTTTAAGTCGCTCGCATGCCGTTTCTATCTTACGCGTTCTTGACGATCTCTAAATACGGGGATCGAGTTTGAATAACTAGAAGCGGATCCAACATATTCATTACGTCTATTTCCATGATTCCACATTTCTCATCCTCGAAATACGTTTCCTGCATGATCTTGTAGAGGGCGCCTCGTTCCGCGTGAAACGCAAACAGTTCGTTTCTGACGCGGCGTGCACCTTCTTCGACTGACATCCACGAACCATTTTGACCCTTCGGCTCGATTTTTTGATCGACTATCGCTCTTCGTATCGGATCTTGAAAACTCTGTGTATAAATCAAGAGATTTCGACGTCTATCGTACGCGTGGAAAAATTTTTCAAAATCTCAAGTGTACCTTGAAATAATGTCGGCTATATACCACGTCTTGAGCGCCCAATTTCAACGGGCTGTGCAACAGATCGGCCGGTGTTTTGATAGAGTCGGTGGTCGATTGAAGCAGAGCGACGATGTTTGCCGTGTAAGAAGCGTACAAATTAAGCGCTGCGATCAAAAGCATCAAGGTAACTATTCTCGAGGGAACGCGATATGGCTCGTAAGAATATCCTGAAACCAGGTAAAAGTTAGGTTAGCTTAAATAAGGTTAACCCGTTGAAAAAGTAGTTGGTTAAAAATTTCGAATAAAGTTACTTTAAGTGACTACTTATATTAAAATATTCGAATAACGTTATAATTTATCCGCTTTTTATATAATTTTCAGCCGTTTTACGCCACAGCTTTTACAATTATTATTATATTTTGAATAAATTATCGAAATAACTTTATTCGTAATTTCGATTATTAAATTTCCCCCCATATCACTGCCTGAAACGAAGGAAAGAAGAATTTGACGATAAATGACGAATATATATAATCGTTCGTAACGCGGTAGGTTACCTTGTTGCGCGATCGCTCCCAATACAACCATCAAGTTATCGCTAACCGTTTGTTCGGCTGGATTGAATTGTTGCCAATATCGAGCCGTGCTCGTTGATGCACCTCTTCGATACTCCCATTTGGTGGAGAAACAGAGCAATCCGAGTAACAGCAAGAGGAAAACTGCGATCGCAATCCAAACGGATCGTTGGAACGGTAGCGTGAATATGTTGCTAACGGTGGACAGCAAAGGTTGACGAAAGATGAAGCATGCTCTATAGTGACGCAAATATAGTCGGTCAAAGTAGTTACGCTATGTGAAGAAGTGCGAAAAAGAGGTTACCTGGTGTGCGTGTAAAGTTGTATATAATCTACCACACCGATACGTTGTGGAATAAAGAAAGTTCCCGTCCCGCCTATGTCGATTTCCCTACGTTGCAACATCCCCGTCATACCACTCCACGTACCGTTCTCGCTTCGATATCCCCAGCTATCCGTTACGCGAAAGCTAATTCTAAACAATCAAGTTTAAAGATATGACTCGCCAAACAGAGAGAGAGAAAGAGAGGAAGAAACGACTCACGTTGCGTTCATTCGATTCGCTATGTGCATTATCCAAGGATAATTGGCCTTCGTAACTGGATCTATATGCTTATTTTCGTAATCAGTTAAATGGTTGATCGTATCGGGATCGGTCATCTACGATGGTGAGAGAGTGATTTATTCGTCCATGCCTGTAAATTTTCCACTCTACCGAACGGATCAGCGGACGCATCATGTTCTTTCCAACCATTCCAAACCTCTTTGTTTCCTCTGATCCCTCTTCAAGAGGCGATATCTTATCGATCGACTTATCGCGTCGTATTTATCGACCGAGTCAATTACTTTATAATCCGAAATGAAACGAACGGAGCTTTGCACGCGTACGTTCGCTAATCCTTAAGGTGAGCTCGTGATCGATCGATATAATCAGGAAAAATACCACGAGGCAGGATTTCAACGGCGTGCGTCGAAGATCTCTTCTTCGTCGCGACGAGGGATATAGATTTGGCATTCGTACGCCATATTCGATCGTCCAGTTCCCTCGATCCTCCTCGATCGTCTCGTGGAAAGGACTGGGTCTGTACACGGAGCTTATCTCCACGACACCGTTCATTCTTTCCCTCGCGACGATCACTTCGCTGTCAGGATATACGGCCATGTTTTTCAACGTTTCTCTTTCGCCCGTCGAATCTCCATCGACCGACGATCGATCTCGAAGCAGCAGCCATTTTATCGGCGCGGAGAGCATACCTGTCCCGTTCGCCTGCGAATCGAATCATGACTCATCGGTCCAATTTCAGGATTCGAGAATATATACGCACCGCTCGCAACAATGGAATCGCATAATCGCAATTCAAATCCAACACGTACAAATCTCGATGCTCCCAAATATCGTGCGTCCGTGCCGCGAATCCATCGAGTTCCCGATGAATCTCGTGAATCAAACGCTTGCTCGACATCTTCTTGGATAATTCGATCGCGTCCTCTGCGAAATCAAAGATTAACTTTTTCCACTTGCATCAATGCGATAATTCGAATATTTATTATATTTCTTTAGAATATCGCTTCGTGAATAAATTTACGTATAAAAATTAATTGATACATAAAATATTAAAATATAAAAGTTTTATACGTTAATTTATAAAATCATTTCAAGTTCTAAATCGTCTTGTTGATTCGACCGAACGAAAAAGAATTAATTTCGAACGCGTCTTCTTTCCTCTCTTTTTACCTTGCCCGAGTCGACAGAGATGCAACGACATTCTGACCGGTGGAAATAGTATAGGTATCGCGTCCTCGAGTAATCGGTCCAACGAATCGAACGCGAGCGTTTCTCGAATAATAGCGATCGCCACGAACGAGCGAAGAATTCGCGGGACGAGAAGCATATCGTTCGAAGAAAT
>NW_006263826.1:205884-207487 GCF_000469605.1 Apis dorsata | reverse complement strand
CACACACACACACACACACACACATCGTTCGTTATCTAAAATATTCACCGTTTTCGAATCGTATTCGGAGAAAAATGCAAGTTGTCGAATAGATAATACCAGAGAGAATTCAATCGATACGATGCTATCCGACACTGCAATTTCGTTTCTAATTTTTTTTTCGAGGAAATTATTAGGTACGCAAAAGACATTTCCAAGCTCGTGTACAACGTTACGACGGTGTATCCGTGCAAACGATGTAAATCGAGAATAGAGGCGTGAAGTAGCTACTCGTGTTTCCGATCGATAAATCGGCGAGTCGTAGCGATAAATATCTACGATCGAGACGATTAGAGGTTGGGAAGAGGCAATTTATCCGGGGAAAAATAGTAATCGTGGAGACGAGTGGAGAGATGATATCGGGTAGAAACGGCGCGTGGCAGGAGGATGAGCGCGAGGGGTATATCACCTGGAAGCCATCTCGCTAAGAGACCTTGCGCGCGGTCCTCTCTCATCGGTGTATCGCGTGACGAGTTAGTGATTGACACGTGCGTCGAGCCCACCGCGCAGTCCTAATCGCCGGCCGCTCGTTCGTCCGTTCGAGTTAAACGGCCAGGCTTTACGACCGTCCCACCAATCGCATCGCGTCTTCTATCGGTTACGCGTGCACGGGATTACATTGGATTTGGGCGAAAGCTCGCTCGCGCATCACGAGTGCATCATGTATCGACGACGAGTTTGTCGATCCTTCGTCTCGATTCTCTCTCTCTCTCTAACTTTCCGTTTAAACGGGGAGATGGAACACGAACTCGTGTTCGGAATACGTGATAAATCGTAGCTCTCTGCAAATGGAAGAAAGTCTCGATCGAGTTTTCGCGATTTTAGGTCACGTGAATAATTACGGATCATCTTGTGTTTGGAAAACGCGGTGATGAGCACGAGGTCGAGGCGGGGATCGAGAGAGATAGAGAGGGAATGGAAAACGAATTTCGAAGAGGCGAAATTCTTTGATTTCCCGTGGCGACGATCCGATTCGGGAGAGGCGATATCGACGCGTGGGGGAGGGAGGCGATCGGTGGGGTTCGAATCGCGTGTTCTAATTGGTCGACGTCCACTAAGTGTTCGCGGCTAAGTGTCGCGAGTTCGGCACCGTTTCCAACAGTAGCTGCGAGAGCGACGCGACGCGTCACACTTCGGCGGCCGTTCGCTTTCCTTCGCACCACCTTCGCACCACCGCCGCCACCTTCGTGGGGAAATTCGATCGAGTTTATCGAAGACAACGATTTGATAGATCCCTTCGAGCGGCCAGATGTCCAAGAACGGGATCCCCGTGGATCGCAAGTCCGATCTCAAGAAACCTCCGGAGGTGTTCGAGACCCAAGTTCCCGCGCCATCCGGTGAGTTTTTCCTATATATGTATTTATATATATATATGTATGTATACGTGTGTGTATATACGTGCGTATACACCGGTGGATATTCGTTTTCGTTTCCGCTTCGTCGAATATCGATCCGTTTATTTGCCGTGTTTCCGTTGCCCGAATACTATAATATACAGGCAAAGGTAGAGAAGAGAAACTACACCAAACTCGAATCGTGAATGTGTTGTTCGTGTCCGTTTTAC
>NW_006263826.1:205583-205867 GCF_000469605.1 Apis dorsata | reverse complement strand
AGAAACGGTTAGGTAGACGACGGGGTATTTGCATAACCCCGTGAATGTCTTTATGTCTTCGAGTACCACCGATTCGAGAGAATCGGGTACGCCGTGTACGTTACAGCGGAGAGGAGAGGAAGGGAAAAAAGGGAAAAGCAGGAAAGGGGGGGAGTCTCCTCTGAAGTTTTCGTCGCTCGTCGAGTCGTTTCAAGCGTGATAAAATGTATCCGTGTACCGCAAACGTTACAACAACGAAAACGTCGAGACGAAACGTTTCGCTATCTCGCGTAATCACCTTGACA
>NW_006263826.1:200492-204928 GCF_000469605.1 Apis dorsata | reverse complement strand
GGCAAGGGGGGAGGGGGAGTCGCGCTATTGTGTCGCTCGAAATAAATTTTCCTTTCCAAGAAAAAGATACGCGACCGTGGTTTTATCGTTTTTCGCGTTAATCCTCGACGCGATACACAAAGGCGGATTACGTTCGATCGAACGAGCGGTGCAGAGCTATGCTCGTTACCGCGGTAACGACTCGACCGTGTTCCAAGGATATCGCACACGGTCCAGATGCGATCAAGGCCGATATTTTCGAATCGCGGGGATCGATCGAGGAAAAAACCCCCCGGTATGACGCGTTTCATTCTCTTTTTTCCGGATTTTCTTCTTTTTCTTCCTCTCCATCTTTCGAATCTTTCGAATGGACTTTGGAACGTGATCACGTATTCGCGTATTTACCAATTATCGCGACTTCTTTCTTATTTTTCAATTACAAGGATCCGAGATATCTTATCCGTTCTTGTTTCTACGATACGTCTCGACGATAGTCGCACGCGGCGTGGTCTCGTTTCTTTTCTAATCGTCGCACGTGCGAGCAACGATGGAACAATTATCTAAAAGTGGACATCGAATTTCGAAACAAAGGCGAATCAAGTGGATTCGCGAACGATAGATAAATAGTCTTCCTATCGAGTCGATGATCTATTCTACTCGCCCTCACCCCTCGCTCTTGCAGTTGCGAAAATGCGCGCGACGAGTCGCGAGCCTCGAAACGATGTAGGACACGAGGAAAACCGGAATGGACGGGCACCGATAGATAACTCGTTCGATCCGGTTTGAAAATTGTTATAACCATAACAAGCGAGCGTAGGTGTTTGGCGAAAAATATGCGAAAAAACTTTCCCGATCAATTTTGCCTTCGCTGGAATGGAACCGCCGCTTTCGTTCAACTTTCCACTTTCCGTGCTTTTCCGATTTCTAATCCTCGAATAATGTTTAAAATAATCTCGGGACTAATGATCTGTCGGTAACCGAGCGGTAATCGATTATCTTTTCGATTCGATAACACTCGACGAAGAAGGAACAGGCATTTATTCGCTTCAACAACGCGGTCGCTCCCATGTCTAGTTCTTGTGAATAAAACATTACCCGCGCTCTCCTCCGTAATCGTGTTTTCTCCGAGCGAACTAGCGAACGAATAACAAAAGTGTAACCAATAGCAAAGGGGCAACCAGGCGGAAACAATTGATCGGTAGAGCGAGGAATCGGCGCGGAATTCCAATAATCGTCGTATGATCGATCCTTGATAGCGCGAATCAAAATTCTCTGTTTCCCTCGTGTCGATGGAAACAGGTGTGTATGATCATGTGCGATTTCCAATTGCAAATATCAACTATATATATCGTATAGATATTTGAATCTCGACCTATTTCGTAAATTTGGTTCGATAGAACGATGAAAAACGAAATCGCGAAAATCGCAGATTGGGGATTGAAGGAAGGAAGGAAGGATTTACACTCGTATTCCGAAACGAAATCATTTCCTTGATTATTTCCCTAAAGCGGACGCATTACTTTCAATTTCGAGCTTCGTCGAAAGCTTCCGGCGCAGTTACGTTCGCGCGTGCACGTTATTTCGTTCTCCGCTCGAGGCGGACGTTATTTTCCACTTTACTAAGTGAATAACGCGTTTAGGGGCCGAAGCGTTTCCTGTTGACACACACGGGTGCATACCTGATATCGAGATAAACGACTGCATCGAGTTTGCTTATACCGAGGAAGAAATTATTTTATATCGAGTCAACGATCATTTTTATCTATCGTTTATCCATCGAAACGATTCAAAAATTTGAAAAAAATTATATCCGATACATGATTGATTTGTTTTCTTAATTATCGAGCGTAGATATCTTGGTCGATCGAAAAAAAATTATGTTTTTATTACCGACCGACGTTCGTCCGAAACGAACTTCCGTTTCGTCCAATAGTTGGTAATAGACGCGTCGATTCTTCCTTATCGACGCGTTATTGAATTCAAATCGTACTAATCGTTACGTAACGATACGATAAAAAATGGAAACGTGTTACGTGTTTCTCGAAAATCATGATTCTCTATTTCGATGATCGTCGATGTAATAATTACGTCCAAAAATCGAATTCGTTCGATCGTTGGACAAACGACGGGGAAATACTCGAGTGTCGAATAGTCGATACTACTCGATACGCGTGTTTCGCACGCACTTATCGCACGTGCTCGTAATGCAATAGATTTTTGGCACGCGATATCCACGATGCTATCAATAACCCATCGCGTATCTTTTATTTTCGCAACTCGCAATGACGCGGTTAATACAAATTTTTAAATGTTCAAATATCCCTAGCGTAAGTAAATATATCGCTTCGTTCGATTTCGGGGAATCTATGACGTGACACTTCATTCGACACGAAACGTGAAAGTCATCGACAAGCTTGCAACGTTTCATCAAATTACGTTCGTAAATGAAATATCGGCGTGACCTTGTTGTTAATCGTCGAATCAATGTTTTGTTAAATAAATGGGATACGAGCGTCTTAACGATATTATGACTCACCGTAACTTCTCAAGTTTCATCATGATACACAGAAAATTCATTGGACTGATAGCGAAAAAAAAAAAGAGAAAAAGAGATGATAATATTTTTTCGATCTTGAGCAACAGATCCTCGTTAATAGTAATAATCCAGTGCATGACGTGATCACGATTACAGCATTTTCAAATATCATCATGATCAGAAAGATAAGAAATTCCAAGGGTTACGTGAAGATTATGATATCTCGTTGATCGCTAAGATAACCAATGGCAATCATATCGTACGTAGGCGGCGAATAAAGCGATAATTTTGCCGACAATTTTTTCCGATTACGTAATTTTCTTACGTAGATACTTGAGGACGAAAATATTTTGTCTCGACCAATATATATATATATATATATATATAAAATATTTATTTATACTTAAAAAAGAAAACACATTGCGAATATCGTAAGTCGGAAAAGTAAAGGACCCTTGCAAAACAGAACGGAATTCGAACAAATATTCTCGGGAGACGTTCGTCGCGAGGGGGGAATCGATCGCAAAATTGTCGACGATGCGATTCGAAATTACAGCGCGAAGAGGAAGGTGCGTTCGCGCGCAATTCTCCGATTGGTGGAATCGAGTTGTGAACGTCAGATGGCGCTGGTGCGTCCAACGGGAGGAAGGGATTGACAATGCTCGCGCGACGATTGGTCGAAAAGACCTAATTGCTCGGACGATTCGCTTCGTCTCACCGCTCCCCGCCATTCCCCGTTGGGTTCCATGGTTCCCGGCTTCACACCGACCGAACTAGCATGAAGGAGAAAAAGAGAAAGAGGCAGGTGCGTGCTCGCTTCTGATCACGGGATCGTTGTTAATCATCGTTATCGGTGTACCACGAAACCGTCAACCGATTCATAGCGACGAGAAACCGATATTATTGTCGCACAGTGAGTGTTGGGTAACGCCCGGACAAGTATTTTGGTAGAATCATCGCGGTATCATCTTTGTCGCCGTCGTCTTCTTTGTCGTCGTCATCGTGCAAACTAAGAGCCTGGTGTTTGCCGAAAGATTGCGCGCAACAGTGTTGATTTTCCCCAACTACCAATAAGAAGAACATAGCGAACCACTCTATATCTCTGTGTTGAAAGCGGCACGCAAGTATATACTTATACACAGTGTCTTCTCTCGCTTCGCGACAACCTATTCGAAGCAGGGGATCCTCCAATCGGAAATTGCAGAAACTTGGTATTTGCTTCTATCATCTTCTTTAGCGTTCGTACTCGGGATTCACGAACGATTCACGAACGAACTAACGGATATATCGTTTCCGTATCGTGTCGCGTGTGCGTAGAGCGCGTGTCAAGCGTGCAATGAACGGCAACGGCAGACCTCATGGAGAGAACAGAGGACGAAATGGCCACGTGCTTGTGTGGGAACAACCTGGCCTGGAGGAAGAGGAGTCACCTGCGCGAATACGTAAAAGTACGTCAACCTCGCGCAATCTTTGACCTCGAAATTCCGCAACTTTCTGTCCGAGTTTCTGCTTATCTTCATTCTCGAGGTCGTATCTCTGTCATAGATCGAAACTAGTTTACGAAACTTGATGTATCCTATAAACCACGCGTCGAACCACGTGCTCCCGCCGTCATTCTTCGCTCTCTTCCTCATTTACGCTGAGGTATGTTCTCTTCCTTTCCCTTTCTTCCTTTACTCTTCTTTATATATATGTATACGTATACTACGCGTATGTGTTGACGCGTCAAATTTAAAACTCGAATGGTAAAAAAAGAAAGAAAAGAAACGAAAACTGCTCTATTCCTAATTCGACTCGACCGTGGTTTCATGATTAAAAAATTATCAGCATAGAGACACAAACGGCTTGAAACAACGTTGTGTGTGTGTGNTGTGTGTGTATATATATATATCTTGTGCTGTATGCGTTATGTTGTAATAAT
>NW_006263826.1:192075-200486 GCF_000469605.1 Apis dorsata | reverse complement strand
TTTTTTTTTTTTTCACGTATAGAATTCATTGCATTCGATCGTGTTAAAATTGCGTTTTGTTTTTTTCATATATAGAAAAAAAAAATGTTCGCGAAGAATGATGAATAGAAAAGGCATGCGACCGTTTGCAGACTTTGATATTTGTTTCATGACTCTGTGATCAAGTCTTGACATCGAGAATAGAGGCAATGTAACTTGGTTGGCAGTCGACTGCTCGAAACACGAATCGATTCACAGCAAAGATCGCGCGACCAAGCGTCACGTGCGCGACTCGACCGCGCCTCTTTCTCCACTCCCTCACAATCGCCGTTACTTCGAATAGACGGACGACAATAACGTCAGCTCGTGGTACATAGCTCGCCGAAGTTATTTCTACTGAATACGATTGACCACGTGCTCAGTGGATGCTCAATGATCGCTAACCACGTGCATTCTCAGCTTGAAATAAGGAGAATCGAGAAGGACACGATGATCGTGCATGAAATATATACGATCGAAAATATCGAAAGAACTTGATTAGCTCGATCGATTATCAAGCGCGACTTTTTAACCCTTACGATCGAGAATTTGCTTTCGATAAATTGCGCTCGACGAATGAATGACGCGACAAGAATCACGTTCAAATAGCAGAACGTGAAACTGAACGGGACGAGGGAAGGGAGGGACGGTGGGAGATGATCAAAGTTCGTATGCCCAAAAACTCGTGACATATTTATACATATTTTTCATATAGGATATTACAGACTTCGGTCAGAGAAATAATCACGGAAATAAACAACGATATATAGACGAATTTGGATTGTGGCGCGTGCAAGGAATATACGATTCACGGTCTCGTTTAATTTCTCGTTGAGCGAAAATCGGCCATTCACTGATAATATTATCTATTCGAGAAAAAATCGACGCGATAATCGTTTCTCCGTGCAAAAATAAATCTTACATCGATTCTATTATTAAGTCGCAATATTATCTCGACATCTCGTCGCAGGAGCATCGCGTTATAAATAACCGATGCGTAACTAGTTCGAACGAGTCGAGCATGGACGGAATCGCGGTTGCCAAATCGGAGAAAGGGCTAACCGCGACGCGAGACGCTTTTCCGTCAATGATGCAGCCATCGGTGCGATGCGATTGTCCGCTCGACCTTGTCCGCTCTTGCGGATAAAACTGCTGCGTCCTTGGCGTCCTTCCATGACAGCGTCTCGCTGTTTCGCGCCCGTTCATTCTTCCTTCTTTTTTTTTTTTTTTTTTTTTTTTTCCTTTCAATATTGCGCGCCATCGTTTATTATTCCATTATTTCGACGGAACGTTTGTTTTTCCCATTGTTACGCAAATCACGATCGTTTAAAGCCAATTCACGTAATTAGAGATACAGAATTTTAATTTCGTAATATCTATCATCACGAAACGACTCGAATAAATAATAAACGATTCGAATTCTATAATATTTAATTCGATAATAATCCTTTTTCCAATACATTATTATTAAATATATATAATCGTTGAATTAACGATCGTTTCGATGTGTTGTAGCATTGGTGGGGTCGCGTCACATAGTGACACTGATGTTGTTCTTCGGTATGGCGAACGCTTATGTGATGAGAACGAATATGTCCGTGGCGATCGTCGCAATGGTCAATCACACCTCCATCACGGAGAGCAAGGAACCTGTGTTGAACGAGTGCAAGCACGAGAACAATGCGAACAATGATTCTTCTTCCTTCAGCTTAGCCGTAAGTACGACGCAAAATTATTTTGGCTTGCGAACGATCGCAATGCCGTTCTCTGTGCTTCCTTCTTCATTCCTTATCTCGATCGATCCTTCCTAATCAACTGATCCTCCGTACTGATTCCTGAAACCCAATAGGTATACCGCCAGTATTTCTTTCTTATGTCACAGAACCATGACGGAGAGTTTCATTGGGACAGCACCATGCAGGGTTACTTGCTCAGCTCGTTCTTCTACGGTTACGTCATCACGCAAATACCATTCGGAATACTCGCGAAACGTTACGGATCGAAATACTTTCTTGGCATCGGTATGCTGATCAATTCGATGTTTGGACTGCTGGTCCCTGTGTCCGCACGTGCCGGTTACCATTGGCTGATGATCGTTCGATTTATTCAAGGTTTGGGCGAGGTAAGCGATTAGATCTCGCATCTCCTTTCGATCTCGCATCGCACCGTGGTCCGCCCCCCGCCTTTTTTTTTCTCTCTCTCTCTCTCTCTCTCTAATTTGACCGACCCGATCGGAAAGGATAGAAAAAGTCTTTAATATCTTTCTCGTTGAACGCTTTTTGATCGTTCGGGTGTATTTCCTGCCCCTAGGAATGGATTATCCCTATTGCAGGGTCCTATTGTGCCTTGCACACACGCGATGCTGGCCAAGTGGATACCGCCTAATGAACGTAGTAGAATGGGAGCCTTCGTATACGCTGGTAAGCTCGTTCGTTTCGACGATATATTTCCGATTCTTTCGACCTGCGTAGCCTTGTCGCGTCTATCACCACGGTAAACTACTGGGATCTACCGGGAAAAAACGACACTAACCTCCCCCCTCCTCCCCTTTCTCTCCCTCTTCCATCTCCTTCTTTTTCCTTTCCTCTCTTTATATATTTACTTCTATTATCTTGTCTTATTAATTCACGTGCAAATTAAATGCATTATTATATAATGTTATATTATATTCTATACATCTTGTATTCCTATAATGTAGGCGCTCAGTTCGGTACTGTTATTTCAATGCCTTTGAGCGGTGTCCTGTCACGGCATGGATTCGATGGCGGCTGGCCCTCCATCTTTTACGTATTCGGCGCCGTTGGCACCATCTGGTGTATAGCATTTCTACTCATGATCTACGAGGACCCGGAAAGCCATCCTCGTATAGCCGAAGACGAGAAGAAGTACATCCTGAGTGCCTTGTGGGGCAACGCCGGGGCCTCTGTGAGTTTTTCCTATTCATATATTTTCCTATATTATATTTAACGCAGTAAAAATTTTTTTTCTCGCTTCCTATTTTATTATCGACTTATTCTACGCACGTTTTTCACCAGTCTCCACCAGTGCCATGGTTTTCGATCGTTACATCGTTACCGTTCTGGGCCATCCTTATAGCGCACATGGGTCAAAATTACGGATACGAAACGTTGATGACCGAGCTACCGACATTCATGAAACAAATCTTGAACTTCGACATCGAATCGGTAAATAAGAGGATGGGAAGAAGCAAGTAAGTGCAACGATAGCGTGTACAAAAAATTCTATTTCGAAATTGTGATTTCAGAACGGCACCGTTTCCGCCCTTCCTTACCTAGCCATGTGGATATTCTCGATGTTGATCTCTCACGTGGCCGACTGGATGATCTCCAGCGGAAAATTCAATCACACTTTCACGCGAAAAATCGTGAACAGTATAGGTCAGTTCGGGCCAGCGATCGCCCTAGCTGCCGCCTCCTATACAGGATGCACTTCCTGGTTGACGGTCACCATTCTCACGATCGGCGTAGGGTTAAACGGTGGTATTTATTCCGGATTCAAAGTAAATCATTTAGATATCTCGCCGAGATTTGCCGGCATATTGATGTCGTTTACCAATTGCTTGGCTAACTTGGCCGGTTTATTGGCCCCTATCACGGCCGGATACATAATCGTTGGACCGGTAAGTGTGAGAGTAGATTAATGGTTAGAGAAACGTCATCAATTGTTTTCTTATTTGCCGTTCCCTCTTTCAGCCAACTCATGCCAAATGGAGGCTCGTCTTCATGATCTCGGCCGGCGTTTACATCGCCTGTGCCACGTTTTACGTGATATTCGGCTCGGGACAACGGCAACCGTGGGACAATCCTGACAAGGACGAAGAGAGGCAACACGAGAAACAAGACTTGCGATGCGTTAAAACTGTTTCCGAAACGCAGCATTGACGAGATAGCACGCGCTAGTTATCTTCCCGCGCCCTCCTCCACGTGTTTTTCATTCTGCGTCAATCTCATTAACTTTTTTCATTTTTTCAACACGACCGTGCTGAAGAAGAATCCGTTTTCGATTGTCTCCTTCGCTTCTTCTCTCCTCCGTCGATCGCGTATTGTTATTCGTCTCGGTCGGTAATCTCGAATGATTAGAAATTTTGATTTGGTGAAGAAACGTTGATGAAAAAAGAATCGTCAGGAGTCGTGTTGTGTACATGAATCCTTGAACGTTAGACGAAATCCTAGATGCGAGAAAGAAGAAACGAACGCGAATATTATATTTCGAGCGAATTGCACTCGCAACAAGAATCGTTCTAATTTCTTTCTTTTTTTTTTTTTTTTTTTGTCGTGTACGAGGAATCGTTTGTTCCTCGCTCGTATGCCAATTTAAAACGCGCGAAAATATTTTTGCTTGCAAGATAATCAAGTTGAAAATCACGATCCTACGTCAACCACGGATTAAAATTAAAGAAAAGACACGTGTCTTCGAATGTGTGTACACGTATTTGTGCATTGCGTGCTTGCGTGTCGGTACGAGAGACACGGGAAAGGAGAGAATGATAAGCGTGTGAGAAAGTGAGCGAAACGAAAAATAGAAAGCAGATGTAATTAATTTTACGTATTTTATAATAGTATCTTTTCTTTTTTTTTTTTTTTTTTTTTTTTTTTTTTTTTTTTTTTTTATTTAATTACTGAAATTACGTGCCTTTCGATCAAAGAATATGAATAATATAAAGATCAAATCGACACGTTAATTTCCATTATATTGTATAGAAACGGGTGGCAATAATAGGCGGAAGGAACGATCGATCCAAATTTTCATTTTCTTATCTCTTGTGATTGTATATTGAATTTGTGGATCGCGCATTCCTTCCTTTTTTTTTTTTTTTTCCTTGATCAAAAGTAGTAATGTCCGATATCACAGTCAATCGTGCTTTGCGAAAAATTGCGATGCGTTCGAAACGCATAACGTCCGTATATCCATTTATATTACGAGGAAACGGAGAAATACGATAACAGTATTAGAGCAAATATCCTCGCATCTCTTCGGTCTTCGTCTTCGTTCGTTACTTGCCATATGTTAGCATAGCGAGCAACTGCCATTTTGTATTGTTAGATCGACATCGATCGCGAAAAATATGGCGAATCGATCGCGAGAACATTCGAGAATTTTTGATTCGTTATTGATAACATGACGCAATACAATAATGGTTTATAAATATTGTACATATTTTTACGTATAGGTTTCTATCGAATTGCACGACTTAGACAACTTTTTTTTTTTTTGCTCCTCTTCTTATTTATGCAAATGTGTACAAAATAGAATGAAAGGATACGAAGAAAGAGAAAAAGACAGAAAAAAGAGAATGAGAGAGAGGGAGAGAAAGATAGAGAGAGAGTAGTATTAAGCGTGTTAGAGAAAACATTCAAAATAATTATATTTGTAGTGGAATGCATTTTCTTTTTTTAATTATTGTTATTATTATTATTATTAATTAATTATTATTATTATTATTATTATCATCGTTGTTATTATTGTTGGTATTATTATTATTATTATTATTATTAGAAATAGCAGTAATAGTAGTAGTAATACTAGTAATAGAAATAGTATTCATCATCATCATCAGCATTAACATCATCATCATCATTGATATAATCGTCGTACGACTGAGCACCAAAGCAAAAATATCCGTCTTTGTTTTGCTTCTCTTTCTTTTTACTTCCGTACATGCAGGTCATCGTTACGGGTATTTCTTGTCGATCGATTACTTTTGAATTTACGTAATTTTCGTATTCGATGTGTACGCGAGATGCTCGAACGCGATAATAATATTTCCTATCCTCGCCTTCAAGCGAAAATTTGTCCGTGACATCCAACATAGAATGTACTCGATATCTTTCAAATTATCTAATCGTATTTCTGTTTATTATTATATATATTTTTGTCTAACCGATCTTTGATCGTATTGATGATATTCTTGATTGAACAGACAGGAATCGGTTTAAAGTACCTGCGTCTTTTTGTGATCTTTCTATTTTAATTATATCATCTATATCTTTGTCAAAAGTTACTACTAGATACGTGGTTTACTTTAATCACTTTAATCATTGTTACAGAAAAAATAACCGATTATCAATTCTAAATTTTACGTGCGTGAGGATATTTTAAGTTGTGATCATGGATTAAATGCTGGTATAATCAAAATTAATTTTGTACTTTAATTGTTAGATTATATGTAACTACGTATATGTATATATATATATATATATATATATATATATATATACACGTGTGCTATGTATATATGTACTTGGTATGTGCCAAAGTGCGTATATGCATCCATGCGTTACCGATGATCGCAATAAAAAAATTTATATTCGCAAAATTTTGAGAAATAATTCTCGAGATATTATGTAGACAATTGTAAAACAATCGATATTTTTATACAAATATTTGTGACTATTGAACGGCCAAGACTGATGCAATCTCTTGGGACCGTATGTAATTGTCTTTCATATTGTCGAAATTATAAAAGTATAATGATGTACACACGGGTAAATAAAATATAGTCGTTCGACAATTATATTCATTGTGTCATTGGTTAACTTGATTCCTATTCATTTTTTATAATTTAATCTTTTTTAATTAATTTAATCTAATTAATTTTAAAAAATCAAATCTCAATACAAAATCAAAAATTAAATAAAAGAAATTATACATATTCGTTTAATTCAACCAGAGACTATAGATACGTATAGAATATATATTCTATACATATCTATAGTCTGTGGTTGAAATGGACGACATGTATATGTGTTAATGCATTCTTGTTGCAGTTTATGGACTACATAATCTTTATTATTTGTACTTTAAATGCAGTATTATTTATTCAGAATAATGGAATAAGATTAAAAGAGTATTACTGAAATTGAAATACATGTATATTTACACACATGACAAATGAAATTTAATTAAAATTTATAATTTTTAATACATACTTATATAATTCTATTATAATGGATATTTCGTATAAAATATGTACGAAATATTCATCTACTGATATAACGATATACGACATATAAAAATATTGTTCGTACATTTTGTTCGTAAATTGGACGAAGATTGAAAAATTTCAAGATTACTGCCATCTCGTGTTTGTGTATTAAAATTAGGAAATTATCCTATCCTAATGAATGATGTAACGAATGATGTGAGCGCGCACGTCACGGAAAATTTCTTATTCTATGGCGGATAATGTGGACATATGTCATCAATCATACAGCTTATTTTGCATGTGAACAGATATTTATGATGTTCGATAGATGGTCAATTCTTACACCATCTCTCTCATTATTTGCTGTGTTGTCATTTGCAAATGATGACTCTGAAAATGATGCTAACTTTAATATTTTTATTTTATGTGTATTCTTCCATTATAATCTCCTTGTCTATATTTGTTCTTGGCGCATATATATCATAATATAATCATAAACAAGATGAATGGGATATCAATTTAATATATTTCTTCGTTTTCCTTTTGAAACTACAATTGCGTTTTAATCTTTAATTTTAAAAATATCTAAGTCTATATTAATCATTTGAATGAAATCATCTACTAGTAGTGGATATGATTCATATAGAACCACGATATGAATATGATATCCCGTTTATTACTTTTATACGTTCTGATATTCTCAATTAGATATTTCATTAATTATATATTAATTCTTTTTAAATACCAATAATGTTATCAATCATTGGATTAAAAGAAAACTGGCTTTAATTCATCAACATGATAATTAAATATTTTCTCGTAATGCTTGCTAAAGTCTTTTTCTTCTTTAAACTTACGCTCAATAAAAAGATAATAAACTTAATCAAATAATAAAAGCAGTTTCTTAAGCCTATAAGTTTTACAGAGCAAATATAGAAAAGGAAAGGAAATAGTGAGACAAAGACAGAAATAGAGTAAAGATATTGAAATCAGCGTTATCTTCAAAATGCCGTAAATGAAACACATAAAGTAAAGATAGAAAATAATGGAAAAAAGATAAAAATAGAATAAGAATCGCCTTACAGCGCTATCTCTTGGATATCAAAAACATCTCTTTAAGATTAGCGTTATCTTTGGAACGTTACTTCTTCAGAAAAAAGTTATATATTTTTAATAGAGATGGCACTGATAGTTAATTCTAATTCTTGTCTGTCTTTCTTTTATTTTTTTCCGTCCTTTCTTTGTATATTTCATTTGTGACACTCTGAAGATGGCGCTGATTCCAGTATTTTTATTCTATCTTTATCTTTTTCCCATTATTTTCTCTCCTTGTCTATATCCATAGGTATTCCGTAAAATATATATATTCAAGAAACGATTTCAATATCTAATTTATTGTCTTTTTAATCTGCTCTATTGATTAAAAATCAAGCATTTTATTTTTATA
>NW_006263826.1:186028-191818 GCF_000469605.1 Apis dorsata | reverse complement strand
ATATATATATATATATATATATATATTAGTTTACATTCTTCTATATGTTAGATTTCTATATATTTTATATATGAATTTATTTTCTATGTAAGGAATATATAGATTTTTTGACTTTTTCAACTTTTCGTAAATGGAGTTCGAAATCGACTTTCAGCATTATTACTATATATAGTGTGTAACGAATATATAAATATTCTTGTGCGATCGGTATTTCAGAACATGAGACACAAAGTCCTATTAAACATTACATCTTCTATTCTATATTTTATCTGTGGTCTTACTGTCATCGATCAATTATCAAAACAGGATGAATAAGATTAATATATATTCGCGATTCATTTCACAACGGTAAGTATTATCCTATTATTCTCACAGTTATAAGTATTCCGATTTATGTTCAATTTTTCGATGTATATTTGTCATGTTTGTGCCAATTTGTTTAACCATTGTGCTTGTTCTGAATAGCTATACAAATTTTTAGGTTAGTTTTATGTGTTCTCTGCGTCATTAAAGTAATTACATTTTTTACGATTTTTTACGAAGTTGAATCATATGTTCGTACTATGTATGTTTTATAAAAAAGACTTAAAATATTTAATTTGAAAAAATTATAAAAATAAAAAAAAAGATAAAGATGAAAATTTTTATTACAGATAAGAAAGAGTAGACACAATGCAAATAGGATTGATAATCGTACAAGTGATCGCAATCGCGATTACGGTAAAATGCAGCGATATTACTTCTGCGGTATTCGGAAACGTATTAGACGGTATGCCAGCCGCTTTTGGTGATTTTAATTCCGATGAATTGACCGATGTGTTCATGTTACGTAAAAATGGTACGACTGTTGAAATTTTTCTGGCCGCTGAGCAAGAGCCCCTTTTGCGACCAAGCTTTGACTTAAGTTGCACGTTTCGTCGTACAGTCGTTGGTGTGGTGCCAGGTGATTTTGATGGAGATGTATTTATGGACGTTCTAGTGATCACATTCGACAAGGAAACGAAATTGTCGTACGTATACATACTGTGGGGTGGAAATGGTCGATTGAATTGCACGAACGAAAAACATCCTCTGCTTAACATGACAGGTCAACCATTAGCTCTTGATTACAATGGCGATATGATAATAGATTTATTTGGCTTGAACAATGAGAACAAGCGTACATTTTGGGTGTTCAATCAAAGCAGGAAAGCACCGACAGCTATACCGATGAATACATCAGAAAATGCACCGATTAGTCAACCTCACTCGAATGCTTATCTCGACTTAAACAACGACTTTTTAGCGGATCTAGTTGTCACTACAAAGAAATATTTTGAAATTTGGCACGGAGTCGAGCAAGGATTTCAATTTCACAAACCGATATCATTCCCCTATGGCATAACATTGGATAATTTTAATGGCGTGCTTGGACAAACGCTCTATTTGGATGTCGAATTAACGGGGAAAATGTCTTTGCTTCTGCCTCTCTGTTTCGATGATGCATGTACAAATAGTACAATCATGATGTATTCCGATGTACATGGTACATCTGATAAATGGTACAATCTGAAAGTAAATTTCAGAGATGGGGATAACGTGTTGTGGGGTTTCGTGAAACCTGATGGACAACGATACACTGATACCATCACTCTTCGTGGCGGTGATTTCAACATGGACGGTTATCCGGATTTGTTAGCTACGTTAAAATCGACCACTGGAAAACAGAAACGTTCTTATCTATTAGAGAATGTCGCATGCGATTCGTGCGTTGGTTTCGCCAGAAAGTTTGAAGTTAAATGGCAAGCGTTGAATCCATTCCACAATGAAACCTCTATGGCGGTATTTTATGATTTTTATCAAGACGGTATTTTAGACGTGATCTTGGTGGAGTTGGAGAAAAGTAGCAACACTTATCGTACAGCTGCGTTTAAAAATAGTTTAGATTATGATGCAAACTTTGTCAAAGTGATGGTATTGACAGGACGTAACAACAGTATGTATCCAATTTCCCCGGGTTCGCTTGGCAAGAAAAAAAGAACGTACGGAACGAATCTTCCTGGTCCATCGATAGCCTATCGAACCACCACTCAGGACGGCAGCCCGCGAAACGCGATTGCTGCTCAATTGCCGCAGAGCGCACATTTCTCTCTCAATTTACCTTACACGACTTTTGGTTTGGGTAGAACGCCCAATTTTGTCGACGCTCTCACCATTGGGGTAATAAATATCTTTGCCAGCAATTCATACAAATTTTTTACCAATTCATACAAGAGTTTGTTTACTTTATAGGTTGGTGGAAAATCACGAGAATGGCCGCAAATTATTCCCAACTCTCAGATGGTAGTAATTCCAAATCCGATAGCTGAACCTTGGCGATGGAAAGCCCAATTATTCGTAACACCTAGTAAATTAATTTTGCTTAGCGCTGCCGCATTGACCGGCACCTGTGGTTTAATATCCTTGATTATCATCGCTCTGTATTGGAAAGAGCGAAGGGAGGACAAGATCGAGAAACTTCAGGAAGCACACAGGTTCCATTTTGATGCGATGTAAAAATTCGTTGAGTATCTTTAAGAAAATTGTATTTAATGTAATAATTTAATGTAATAATTCGATAAGTTATTCCGTTAATCGATAAATAAATAGATAATTCGTTAAATTAACAAATATACAAACATCTACAAACAAATGACCGAGTGAACAAATAAATGTTTACATATGATTGGACGCGATGTATCATATAAATCGATATGATTAATGGTACTCGTGTAGGTAGGTGTAGACGTGTGTGTATGTGTGTGTATGTGTGTATACGTGTGCGTGTGTGTTGCAATATGTTTAATTTAAAGAAACTTTGGCGGTATTTTGTACAATAAGTTTCTGAAATATATCGCGCACTCTCTTCGTTTCAGATAGAAAATCGTCGTGATTAATAAAATTGACAATTTATTGATTTCTCTTGGACATTTTTATAACACAGGACCCGTTGCTTAATCTTGCATCATAACCGATGCATCGAGTGCGAAATATATACTTACAATAATAGTAATATATATATATTTATATATATATATTAACAAACGATCTTTGCCCGCATGATTTTGGTCGTTGCACTACTCGCGACATACTCGCTGTAGATTGAACCAATTTAAATGAGATTCACTACTGACAACGATCGTTTTTAATGGCAGGGTTTAAGTCGTTGAAATAGGGATGCACCATTGCTTCATCCGCTGACAATCGTAACGCTGGATTGCACACCAACAACCTCTGAAAAGGTAACAACCAAGGTAAAAAAAATTGGAAAAAGAGAAACAAAAAATTTCGATATATCAATATTTTTAAATATAAAAAGTATACCTGCAATAAATCTCTGCCTCTGGAATTAAGTTTTGGCGTAACTTGAGCCAATCCTTGAGCGGGATGATAAAGTGGGAAAGGTTTGTAATCTGGAAGAGTTGTAAAATCTGGCCACGTTTCTTCGGTCGGTGTACCCAACATCTTAAATATTCTCTTTAATTGATCGTCCACGTCCGAGCCGGGAAACAAGGGTCTACCGGCGTTTGCTAGCTCTAAATAGTTCAGATTGGCAACCATGTATCATCCGTCATTATTTCTGTCATTTTTTTAAGATTATTTACCAGCAAATATACATCCGGCACTCCACATGTCAATGGATGTTGTGTACAATTTCGCTCCAAAAAGAACATCTGGCGGACGGTACCATAATGTTACAACTTCCGCTGAATAACATTTTACGGGAATTCCAAAAGCTCTTGCTAGTCCAAAATCGGCCAACTTCAACTCGCCATTCTAAACAAAATGTAAAAAAAATATAAATGTTGGAAGATGTCTTTTTCAAATCAAATGGAATTGGTAAAATCGTTGGTACCTTGTTAATAAGTAAATTTTGTGGTTTAAGATCTCTATGTAATACATTTCTACTGTGACAAAATGCCAATCCTCGTAATAATTGATATCTGAAGAAAGATAAAATTTGGTGCGTAAAAATATTTTAAATGTTATACATGTATATAAATGATAAATATATATATAAAATAAAAGAATTATAGCGATACTTTACAAAAAGGATTTGACGACATCCAAATCGATCTCTCCGTTTAAACTGTCAAAATATTTCTTCAGATCCTGATCACAATGTTCAAAAACCAAAGTCAATTTTTTATCACTATGCAACACATCATACAATCTTACTACATTTTTGTGTTTCAATTCTTTTAGCAAACAAATCTCTCTGAGTGCGGACGACGGTACACCCTATATGTAATAGAGAGAAAAAATCGAATTCAATATGAAAGAAATGGAAATCGAACAAATTAATAAATTTATAATTATAAAACTCACTTCATCGTCTTCGTCTAATCGAACTCTCTTTAAAGCAACGATTTCAAGGGTCTCGCGATTCTTAGCTTTGAAAACGGTTCCATAAGTACCTGAAACGCAATAAATGCTTGTTTAGTCGTGACGTATTTAACAGAATCTTATCGTTATACTATAAGAATAGATTTTCAAGAATAATCGATCGTTTTTTTTTTTTTAATGTTTGCATTTGAACGGATTGAGAGTTTAAATAATAAAAATAATTTTTTAATACACTGATTGAGGCCAGAATACAAATATTACCACACTGTCTGACATTTTATTCGTCAACGATATAGAGAAATAATTGATAAAAATACAGAGTTACAAATAATTCAAAAAGAATCGATGCTATTAAACGATTGTTACTTACTCTGTTTCGTTCAAATACAAGAAGAATCGCGATAATGATGCGTCGTCGTTCGGTTGTCAAAAAATACACATATACACAGAAATACATAGAATTCGGCACACGTTACGAGAATCCGTACATAAAAATAAGCGGAATAAAATCGTAGAAAAAACAATGGCAAGATATAACGAATAATTGAGAAAAGATAGACGCTCACCTTCTCCTATTTTCTCGAGTTTCTCATATTTTTGCATATTTTTGGCGATTCGTCGGGCGGAATAATGAAGAGTGGTTAGCGCTGCACTCGAAACAGTCGTGCGCGAACACACCGCTAGAAGTGGCGCCACAAGCGTTTATCAGCGTGACGCTTCACTAGAATTTTTGTGAATCGATCTCCGCGCTGTTTTCAAATCGTTTCGATATATAACGATCGAATAATCATTCGTCGCGGATACGACTTTTGAACAATCTTTAACTCGATCGAATAACACAAATGATTTTACCTATAATATTATTATAGGTAATTATCTATATACACGACAATGCTCACTCCGATATAAGAAACGATATAAATCAGACACGCTAATGATCGAAATATAACCTAACATCATTATCATCAACAAAAAAAAATATATACATATATATGTACATATTTTGAAATATATATACATATTGAACACATTATAAGTAGATGTGTAACGTGTATGTTATTGTTATATGTATATCACAATATGAGTGTCACGGATCAATGTAATAATTCTAACACACGCAAACTCGTATATACGTGTTAAAAGATACAACGTAGTACTTTATTAATATCGTAATATGTGCATTATTATAAAGTGTAACGCATATGCGGAATATCCATAATTTTTAGGGTGATATATATATATAGGAATATATCGAAGTTAAAACAAATACATCGGCCAAAACATTTATTTGATATTTTTCAAAAAATACATTCGTATGGACATTATATCGGAAATAAATGAATATAAAGCGAAATTGAACGAAAAAGAAGGAGAAGAGGAAACGATTAGAAGTAGATATGTAGAAATACGCTATACAAGTAGTTT
>NW_006263826.1:184775-185804 GCF_000469605.1 Apis dorsata | reverse complement strand
TTTTTTTTTTTTTTTTTTTTTTCTACTATTCTTTATTAAAGCAGAATATGACAAAGGACGGTACGGCAATAATGTGGACAATTCACGCGGAAATGGAAGATTTTTACCATCTGAATGTTAAATTTGAGATACTCGAAATGAAGTTGATCGGGGAATGGTTAACAAGGAATTCGTATTTTGTTTCATCGACAAACTTCCGACAGGAAAAAGATCGCGTCGATAACGATACTATGGGAGAAAAAAAATGTTTGCGTCGTTCAATGATTGATCGGAACGTAATGTTCTTTTGTCCGGATGAAAAAATTTTTTAAACGGTAAAAGAAAAAAAGAAAAAGAAATAGAAAAAGAAAAAAAAAAAAAAAGAAGAAGAAGAAAAGGATGCAACTCGCGGAGCAATTACTCGGCAGCGCGATTCCAATGCTGACCAACCTGGTCATACTGTTGTACATTTGTCAACGCGTAAGCCTACTAATCTAATTAATCGCCACCTGTGAATCGAATAAAAATCAAAAAAAAAAATTCATTAACCACGATAAATACCCTTACAGTTTTTAGCGGCTACGATGTTGCGACGCAGGATCATCGCTGAGATGAGAGAATTTTCCACGATCGTAACGTATATTCGATGGTGATCCGATCGATCGTTCGATCGCACGCCAATTCCCCTCCCCTCCCCCCTAGCTTTCCGTGTGTCGACAGGTCCGTCGGGCGCGCGACAACCTCCGCTACATCGGCGAACGAGTGACCAAGGGAATGGACGAGGTGAGTATACGCGCTACTAATCTAATCTAATCTTCAGGAAATGAATTTCCATCGTTTTTCTTCCCCCCCTCCCTCTCAGATCAAGGAGGATATCGGAAAGGAACTTCGAGTCACCGATCGGTTGACGACGCAGAGTTCAAAATTGGAGATGGTGTTACGACGATTTGCGAGTCTCGAGGAGAACGTGATCGAGGTATATACGGTTATAGATATCGAGAATCGGTATCTTTCTCTCACCGGACCGATGGTGAACAGATGGTGAGAATG
>NW_006263826.1:183750-184567 GCF_000469605.1 Apis dorsata | reverse complement strand
CGAGAGAGCGTGAGGATCGAGACACCGATGGACGTGGGCACCGAGATCGAGAGGATCGTGGCTGCCGCCGAGAGAAGAAGCATGGAGAATCGGGAGGATTCGCTGATGTCGGAGGTGGACAGGAGAGAGGGAGCCCGGAACCCTGTGTCCAAATTTTCCGCGTGCGGGCCTCGTGAAAATATTGGGAGAAAAGCTGTGTCGGAAGGTCGGGCTCGGATAGTCACGACGCCAGAGGTTCGCCTTCTCGGCGAACCGCAGCCAAAAAAATAAATTGTCCGTTTTCAAGCAAGCAAGCGTCATCGGAGAAATGATTATTATTATTATTATCCGTGAGGAGGGAAAAGGATAGAGAGGGGGTTCGATCGATATTGTCGAAACGAAAAGAAAAGAGAAGAAAGGGAAATAATAATAATAATAATAATAATAATAATACGGGAGATAAAAATTCTTTCAGCCAAATCGTCTCATTCTGTGACCCGTGGCCAAGTAATTGGTCAATCTTTTCACGAATCCGCTCCAACCGACGCGATCTATCTCGTCCAAGTTTCGCTTGAAGAAATTATCGAAAGCCGTCCGGTCGATCTCGTCTATGTTCCGCTTCTCGAAACGTTCGAGCGTTTCCCTCGGCTCGGACGGCCGATAGCCAATCAAGTCGCTGCCGAGAAAAAATGAAGGGTAAGAACGGGGAAGAAAATGACACGAGTAGATATTTACCTGATTGGAGATGGCTCGTCCACGAGCTCGTTCATGCCCGATCCAGAAGGGAAGTCGCGTTGATTTTCCCGAACTCTCGCATCTTAAACCGAGCCGAAGAAGA
>NW_006263826.1:174439-183567 GCF_000469605.1 Apis dorsata | reverse complement strand
AAAAAAAAAAAAAAAAAAGGAAAGATAGAGATAGAGGGAAAAAAAGGATTCGAATGTTCGATGCATTGAGGATCGTGCACCTTTAGGCTTTATTTTATTTTCACTGCTCGCGCGTTACAGAGAATCGCGAAAATCTATTGATATCTATTCAACGTTGACCGACCGTCGATAATCTTCTCTCTAACGGGTATCGACCGGTCGACGTTCCACTCCTCGAGCGGGATCGGCTAGGCCTCGCACCAAATTTCCTCCACCGATTTGATCCAAATTTCTGTCGAGCCGAAGATCGTCGCTCGAGGACAACGGTCGATTCACGCCACGAACCAGATTCCCTCCGCCGATGCTGTCCAAGTTTCGTTCATCACGACTCTCCGCTTCCCGTAGCAAATTCCCGCCACCGATCTGATCGAGATTCCTACGCGACCAACGGTTGTCGTAGGACAAGCCCTCACGCTCGGCCGAAAGAGAACTCACGCCACGCAACAGGTTGCCCGCACCGATCTGATCCAAGTTGCGCGAGAGTCGCTCATCCTGTCCATCGCGAGCATCGTAATTACTTTTTCCAACGCCGCTTCTTGAGAGTAATCGTGCGACGTTGCCGCCTCCTCTCAGTCGGGACGAGTAACGGTCCGATTGCCCCACTTTTTCCCGTGGCAATCCTGAAAATTCGTCGATCGTCGTTTCGATCCCGTGAGTATCAAAAATTCGTCGAAATTCGTTCGTCATCACCATCACCACAAATCCCTTCTTCGAGCAAGCGTGTTCTTCCGTTCTTCAACCCGTAAGCGAATTATTATCGCTTTTCGAACGAGAGAGACAGAAGCGTATGCGAAACACAAGCGACGTACTACACATAGAATGGATAAAATGCAAGAGAAACGAAGAAATGGTAACTTACCATGGTCGTCGAGAAACGCGGCGAATAATTCCGGATTAACGGGTCCGTAAAACTCTCTGCGCAGAAGGTTAGTTTCAGCCTGGAATCAAACGATTGTCCTGCGATTAGATCGAGATCGTGCCACGATTGACAGCACGCGATTCGTCCTCGATCGATGAAAAATTTTCCCTCCCACTCTCGAAAAATATCGATTCAACTGTTGGAAATGTTTCGACCGCATGATTTTGCGATTTTACCATTGCGAAGATAAAGATCGTTTTCGTTCGCGTGACTTGCAATTTGAAACAATTTCGAGCACGATCGAATGTCATTTAGTCAAGGTGAGAAAAGAAAAAACGATGGTTACCTGAACGGTGGGTATCCAAACGGTTGCCGTGATCGAGAGAGCCAGAATCGAGAGAGCGAAAACACTGTGGCACGACATCATTGATTGGGTAGCGAGTCGCGCAGCTTTTACCAAAAACGTGAAATAAAGCGGGCGTTTGAGTGTACGAGGTGTACCTACCACTCAAATCGTGTGCCTTGTACCGATTCACCTCGTGGTTGTTCGAAATATATATAGAGAGGGTAAGCGGTCGAGAGGGTACGGATCGGGGGGTGCGAAACGGGCTTGGAGGACGCACGCGCCGCGACGCGACGCGACAAACCGCGACAAGTCGCGACGCCGAAATCCATTATCCCTTACGCGTGGTCTCACCTCGTGCCTCCGATCATATCATCACGGCCCATCGCGCGCATTTCGCTTCGATGGCATTCCCAATTTCATTTCCAACCGATTCCGTATTTAGGAAAGTAATCGATCACTACTTTCGCCTCCCTTCGAATACAATTGTTCGCGCCACGTCTATCTTCCCCATTCCATTCCATTTTCGATCCGTTTTTGATCACGACATTTCAACGACGAGGGACAAAAAACCCTGGGAACGCGATCGATCGATCTCGCTCCTCCGTATTTGGAGCAGAAAACGATTCTCGCCACGCGTGAATGCCACAAGTATATACACACGTGCAAATTATCGACGTCTCATTAACGTTTTACGAGTGAGAAAAACGAGCTTAAGGGCGCCGGTTTCGAATCAACCGAAAGCGCGTTTATAATCCTCCTCTCTACCGTTCTTTTTCCAATCCAAGAATCGTTTTCATATTTTGGCGGGATAAACGAATATCTCAAAAATGAAACGAAATGGAACATGAAATAGGTGTCGAAAATATCGAGTAATGATTAATGAATTTATGATTTACGAAGATACGATTTATTAAAATTTTTTTAGTAATATTTTTTTTTTCCTCTGGATTTTGACACAAGAGAATAAGTATGATTTTCAGACCAATTCTTTTGTAAAGATAACGAAAATGAATACGAAAAAAAGATAAACCAACGAGAAAGAAGAAAAAAAAATTCTCCTGCATAATTTTCAATTTTAGATATGCCGATAAATGCGAAAGAAGATAAGACGCGAACGTGCATTATCCACTCAATGCAATATGTACCGTTTAAATCATCCTGTTTACTTTTATACTCGTGTTCCTTTGCCATACCTTTAACCATTCCCGTTAACACGGTTGAGTCGAGAGCACTTTGCTTTCTATATCGACTCGACTTGTTTCTGATAGCGCGATTGACAGCTACTCGACACCTTTTGCTCGCTAATGAATACCATTCTCTTATCTTTTTCCATTCTCTTCCCAATATCATCAAATATCCTCGCTCCAATCGCTCCGACATTCGATTTATCTTCGATTGAAAAAAAGTTGCGGTCATTGGAAAATGAAATAAATTATATCTTTCTTCGCAGAGATCTCTCTTCGACGATGTAAAATTTTCGTTGAAAAATTAAAAAGAATTCGCGTGTTTCAGAATTGGAAAGCCACTTACTGTTATTGAAACGAATCGCCGATTCGAGTAACATACAGGGCGGGAAAGTACATATTTGTTTGTTCCGTCCAAGTGGAAAATCACTGATCGACCTTTGTATAGCATGGATGGGTCAGGACTAATTTTAGATCGTGTCTCGATCGTTGCAACAGATACAATCGAGTACTTAGTAGAACAAAACTGCCTGTACATCACTTACGAGTCCCTGTTAATTAATCGAATTATCGAGAACGTTCGGTAATGCTAATAGCTGATAACGAAACGTTCAACATCGTTCCTGCTTGCATGGACAACATTTATCCTGTTCGTGCGGTTTGCGCATGAAGCCAAGTAACGCGCAAAACGCTCATAATGCTGAAAACTAAATACATACTAATATATATATTTGACGCAATAAATTTAATCTTTCTTTTTTTCCTTCTATCCTTTTTTAAAATTTTGCAAATAAATATAACGTTTTTCTTCGTGTTTTTTCATTCTTGCGTTTTTTATTATCAATTTCGATTCAAGGAAACCACAAAGGCGTGCCTAATGTTTCCTTTAGTCCGCGAGATGGCAATCGCATCGCAACTACCGACCACCTTCGATCGATACTCTACCGCGTCATCTGTGTGAAAATGAAAACGAAAACTGTTCTACTCCTCTTCGTATGTTATTTTTTCGCCCGAAGCGCCGCAAACGACGAATTTCTTGACGACGATTACGAAGGTGATAATTTGAATATCGACGCGTCGATTATATATATATATATATGATTGTCTATTACTTTTAACACTTAGTTACAACGACCCATGTTTACGAGATACTCGTTCGCTTTTTCTAACCTTTAACGTGTCATAAAATTATATTTAATTCTTTTCGATTGCTTTCGCAAAAAATAACGATTTGATAATAATCCGTAATTTAAACGTTACAGAAGATCCACGAAATTTTGATTTAAATCGAGTAGATTCGTTTCGGGAATATGTATTCGGTCGTGATGGAGAGAATCGTCGAAACATCATTAACGATGAATTGGAAGATTGGCCTGGCCGATGGATGCCCGACAGACCAAACGATCCTACTCCACCACCCAAAATATTTCCAAAGATTAGTCAGACAACTGTGCAATCCCTTCATGGAATACCAATGGGATATTCGTCGCAAAACTGCGACGATGCAAAAGTATGTATATCCATATGTCATTTATTTCTCCACTGATTATCGTTCATCGATCATTTTTATCTCGCATATCATTTTTTAGAGTAATTTAACCATGGATTGGGACGGCAATCCAATTGTTCATACCTGTTACGACAAAAGAATCGTTCCGAATAGAAGTACAACAGCAATCATGTATTGTGTACTTATGCCCAAGTATTATGTTGTAAGTATATATATACATATGTATAATTACTTCGATGATAAATGCGTTGCATATTAATTCGAATGTTTATAGGCTATGCACAAATGTATGTACGAGAAAATAGAATACGACGAAGTTGTTCCTGTATAGTAAGTGCGATCTTTGTTTGATTTCGTTAATTTCGAAAAATCTATAAATCTTAATAACCATGTATTATTTTTAGCGGAACACACAGACCTTTATGGCCTGTTTATGGCGAGTACAAATTTTTACCGAAGCAAAGGTGGCTTCATAGTTTAGAGGTAATTAGCATGTTCGAAAAATAATTCAATTTCTCTTTTCTAACCTATTCCTTTCAGCATGGAGCGATTGTTGCGTTATATCATCCATGCGCCAATCCGATGCAAGTAAGGCGTTTAAAAAGCTTGCTCGCAGGCTGTCTACGACGACATGTGATCAGTCCATATAACCTCTTGGATGAAAGTCATGTAAGCATTCGCAAATCATAATTGATTGAAATTCGATTAAATGTAAAATTGATGTTTCAGCCGTTAGTTTTGATCTCTTGGGGATGTCGATTGAGCATGTCATACGTAAATCCCGAGCTAGTCATTGAATTTATTCGTGAGCATGCTCGTCGAGGGCCGGAAGAAATCTCGAAAGATGGTGATTTCGTCGAAGGTCTGTTACATCGAGCCGAAATTGTGTCCGATATTGACGATACGATATTATGTCCCAACGCCCATACATTTTAAAACTTCTACATCGTATGCGCATTGGTGCATCTATATCGTCCCTTTTGCTTCTATTATAATACGATACGTACATGTACATATCAATCTTTTATTATTTATTTATTAAGCGCGTTTCTTTCCTTGTTCTTTTTCCTCTTATTTTCCTTCATCCAACAGCTCTCTCCTCTTCGTTTTTTTTTTTAACGTGACTTGTGTTAGAGGAAAATTAATAAAAAAAAAAAAAAAAAAATCGGAAAATAACACAATCTTTTTCCTTTCTTCTTCCGTTCAATGAATCCTTTTTTTTTTTTTTTTTTTCTTTATTTTATTCATTGATATTACCATCGAATAACGCGTTGAAGAACAAGGACAAAGGAAACGAATAAATGGGACGCGTAATATTCACTCCCGTTACATAATTCTTGTATATTGTTCATCTTTCGAGAGAGAAGATCAATTAGTTAAATACATTGAACATCGTGTCGGTTTTTAAAATCTCTGCGGACCTTTGTTATCTACAGACGTATAGTAACTTCACTGTAGTGCTGACTATAATCGTTATTCCTGCGATTACGTATCTTCAATGATATATAAAATTAGGGTAAGACAAGTAACGCTATCATATCTCGATAATGTAAAATATACTACTCGTCTACTCAATGGTAAGTCGTTAACGTAAAAGAATATAATTGTACAGTAAACGCTTGGCTCTTATTTTTTTTTTTTTTTTTGTCTTCGTTATCGCTTCGATAGATCAATAGATCACAAAGAAAATAGCTACTACAACGCGAGAAGAAATCGGCGAATCGGTGAGTTAGAGGCAGCGACAAGATTCCAAACGTGAGTTCGCGGTTGAATCGCTTATCGCGTTCAGAGAATACAGAGAAAATCTATCGATTCACCGATTTCCTACTCCTGTTATTTGACCGAACATCCACGGACGCGATCCGACTCTCGTCGTTATAATATATCAGACATGCCCTTTTTCTCTTCGAAATTTCGTTTACTTCTTAATATTCCAAACCCGGATCTATGGGTATTTTTACGAGATATCTATTTCTTTTTTTTTTTTTCTTTTTTATAAGGATGCATGTACAGCTATATATATATATATATATATTTGTATTCAGATTCGCAGAACCATCGATATTTTTGTGCAGGATTAGATAGGTAAAAGGGCACGCTTTGTTTTTGTTTTTTTTTACACGCTGTAGTCAGCGCTGCAACGAATTTTCTTCTCTCTGTTGGATGACGAGTGTGGATCTCGCCTTGCGTTTTCTTTCCTCAAACACAGCTAATAAACGCGTTACGACGATGGATTTCTTAATATTATTGCCAACTTTGTACAGTGTTGATAATAATAATGATAATAACAATAATATCGCATTAAAGATGGAAAATAACAATCTATCTCGTTCTGTTCTCGTATAACTGAGAGAGAAAGAGAAAGGTAGAGAGAAAGAGAGAGAGAGAGAGAGAGAGTGTGAGAAGTGAAATGCATCTATACTCATTTGATGCAAATACGACTCATAGGCGGAAAAACACCGTTCATTTATTTAATAAGTAATCCTTAGTACAGGTCTCTTTTTTACTTTTTCTTTTTCTATTTTTTTGCCTTTTCTTTGTTCTTACGTAGTTCTTTCACCTAATAGAAGTGTATCTACGATAAAAAGTATTTTTCCATATCATTGTTCAACGTGCTAAATTCTTCAAATTTTTATCTCTTTCGTAAATCGGTTTCTCTCTCGCATGCACGCACACGTAAATAAATATTCTTTCGTTCAAACGTTCTTGCCATCGTTCGTTCGTTCGCGCATTCGTTCGATCGTGCATTCGTCCGGTCTCTTCCTAAACTTTTCCTTTCATCCTTGGTTTTTTTTTTTTTTTATTTTCTTACTTTCGTACTTTTTTCGCTCGCTCGCTCGCTCGTTCGTTCGTTCGTTCGTTCGTTCACTCGTTCGTTCGCTCGCACGTACTTTCTATTCCTTTCTCTCCCACACTCTCATTCCCTAATTAATTTCTCAATAATGTAAATTTATTATAATAATCTCACTTTGGCGCGTAGCAGTCAAGAGACATGGCCACGCAACCTCTCTTATCGTTATGATTTAACACCGACACCCCATCACGATCGCTCTTTATTTTTTGTTCGTTTGTTTCTTTTATCTGAAAACATTCGCAAACTTACACGATTTACGCTCGAAAGTGGAATTGACACTCATAAGGTTATTGAAATAGTCTCTCGAAGAGTAATAATTGCACCGATGCGACACGACCAATGTAAGTACATTCTCGATACTTTGTCGTGTTCGAAGTCTCTAAAGCGTTCCATCTGCTTTGTCACAATTCCCGTTTCTTCGTCGTATTTACTTCCTGATCGATTCACATTTTAGCCCATCTGTCGGTCTTCTCTTTCATTCGTTCACATCACACGTTTCCTAATTCTTCTAAAATAAACAATACACAATTTTTCCGTTCTATGGAACAACGTTCGTTCGTTTTGTTAAGAAGTAAATATACAAGTAATAAATAAGGAGAAAGAGAAGACGTGAGAAGAGAAAGAAAGAAAGAAGAAAGAAAGAAAGAAAAAGAAAGAAAGACAGACTGACAGACGGACAGCAACGTTGCGCGAATTAAGATAAAATATTCCGCACGTTCGTGAAATCTTATTCTCATGAACAAAAGAAAATTAACGAAGTCACAGGTGTAATGTATAATACGTGAACGAGAAAAATCCTCTTCCTTACTTTTTTAGGCCAATACACACTATATGTATGCATATACCAACGAGATCATCGATGATACGTGCACTGTTTTGCAAGTTTACAGGTATATAATTCTATCATGGCCCGAAAAACTTATTCGATGGTACTTATTTGAAAGTAAATATAATTTGATTCTTCAATTCCTAAATCGCGAGTATCGCTACACACGAACGCGCACGCATCGGAGAAAAATGCTAACGACAAGTCAACGAGGTTTAAAGCTAATCGAACGAAAAAAGAAAATGAACAACTCCTTTTCGAAGAGGAGGTTGATACATCCGTATTTAAAAAAGTGATGCGCGCAAGGGACTGTTTGCGACGATCTCTCGTCTCGGTGCGGGGATGGGGGAGGGGGAAGAGGGAGGGGTTTGTATTGTATGCGACCAATCGTATTTAAGGCCGATGATTCTTGTCTCCTTTACATCGTAGGTCGGCATAGAACCGACACCGAGACAGAGACAGAGAATTGACTATCGATCGATCGAACCAATCATATTCGTCGATTGAGCGATGACCACTCGGTGCACGCGAATCAATTTCTTTTTCTAATTTTCAAAATGCGAAACAATCAAGTTGTTCGGAGGAGGGTGTCCAATCGAATGAATCGCACAATCTTTTTCTCTTTTTCTCGAATCGAATATCGATTCGAGCGATCGCTAAATAAATTCCAAACCGACCAAGAAGGGACAAGCTTTGAGATGTAAAGCAAGTCGTAAAGCGATAATGATTCTTTCTATGTGTGTATATGTGTGTGTGCGTGTGTGTATGTGTGTGTCTCCGTGTCTGATCTTGCGTTCTTCCTTCTTCTTCGATCGACGCAGGATACGAAAACGAACGAAAGCTCTTTTCTTCCGATCTTATTCCTCCTCCTCCTCCTTTCTTCCTTTACCTATGACGACGATGACGACGACGATGACGACGACGATGACGACGATGATGGCGAGAACAAAATATCGGTCAAAACGAGATTCGAATCGATTTCTTGTTACGCAGGAATTCCTTTTTTTTTTTTTTTTTTTTTTTTTTTTTTTTTTTTTTTTTTTTTTTAATCATATTCAATTAATCTCTAAACCAACGATCGATATGCTTATGTAATACGATTACGAAGCGATCATCGCGATCATCGTGTTGTTCGTTTCTCTAATTCTCCGTGTTATCATGTTTTTATTGTTATCGTAGCATCGTATCGTCGTCTTTATCGCATTACCGTGCTCAACGTTGCCGTTACAACACGTGTGCAACGTAAACTCCTGTTCTACTCCTTTTTTCCCCCATTCTCTCTTATATCATTTTTGAAACATCAATCCATAATCTTTTAAACGCATTTACCTCAACGTTCATATAATATAATCAACAAAACGTTAACACGAACGTCGCCCGTTTCTTGCTCGAAAAGCAATTATCAGACGATAGTTTACACGAGCAACAGGCGTCGCGAATAATAAATTATCATCGTTAATATATTACTCTTTTCGACTGTGCCGACTAACTATTTTATATATACATGTAA
>NW_006263826.1:173914-174416 GCF_000469605.1 Apis dorsata | reverse complement strand
TTTTTTTTTTTTTTTTTTGTAACGCGTTTGGGCGTTGTATGTAATAATGTGTGTGTATATATATATGTGTGTATATGTATGCATGTATGTGCTCCCGTTTTGCGCATTCGCGCTCGTGTCGTGAGTGTGTGTATGTGTGTGTGTGTGTATATATACGTACAAGTATATCTGTGTGTGTATATATACATATATATACACATATAGCAATAAATATGTATACACTTTGTGTAGATACGATATATCGGAATGATCCAGATTTTATCGTCGACGATTGTATTAGCGTTAATTAATTTCCCGTAACATCTATATCTTATTATTGCTGCAGCTTTATAGATCTCCTCTTCTCTCCTCGTCGCGTGTTCCTCGTTTTTTTTCTTTTTTTTTTTTCCTCTTTTTTTTACTTTTTTTCTTTTTTTCTTTTTTTTGCGAAAATCCATTTCCCTCCTTCCCATCATCCGGCATCTTGTTCTCCGCGCCGATGATCGACCATCTCTAACACGAC
>NW_006263826.1:168147-173902 GCF_000469605.1 Apis dorsata | reverse complement strand
GCACGCTTTTTGCGAAAATGTTTTTCTTTACGCACGACGATAAATGATNATATATATATATATATAAAAAAAAACAAAACGAAGAATATGGAAGAAACGAGAAAAATATTTCGATTTATATAAAGCGATCAGATTACTTTAATTTGCATTGTCATTGTCGTCGTTACGTATGTCGGTCATAGTCACAATCTCGTCGTTATTGTCCATTCGATCGTCGGTAATTGACCGATTGATGTTATAGTAGATATTCGATACGACTTCGATACGACACATGAGCTGAACCGAGAGAAAAAAAACAAAACAAGATCGCGGCCGCGTATTTGAACAGAAACGAATATAACGATACATCGAAGAGGATGCAAAAAACCAATGATACCGATCGGTCGATCGAACCCAATACCCTAATGGCATTTCGTGCAACACGAAGATGATAGTGCTTCGCTGTACGATTCGTCATCGTTTTCGATCAATTTTTTTATCGACCGATCGATTTCTGACACAACGCCGAAAGCGAGAAACAAACTACCTAAGTGTATATTCCGTCGAACGAAAGCTATTCCAACGTTACGACGCACTTGCAAATTTGCCCTTTGCGCGTTCCAATTCACATGTTTTCCCTTCTTTACCGATCGTCGATATACCCTATCGTCGAAATACTATCGTTTCGAATCAGCCTACGTTCGATTCTCGATTTCGAGCAGTAGTGGTGATCTTGGAAGAAGCGAAGAAAAGAAAACACTTTGCATGCGTTTCGACTCGTACGATCGTATACATGCCCGACCATATTACGAACGTGTTCGAAAGATTCGCAAAAGGCTAATTTCCAAGCTCGTTAAAAATCACAGTCAAAAGAATGCACTTCGGTAGGTAGTCGGTATAATTGGACACGGCTACCAGAGCCTGCGCATAACGCCGAAAATGGCGTTTGAGAAAACGAGAGGATTGCACGGTAGCCTCGCACGATGTGCCTCGCGTTACAGAAAAACTCCATTAGGTTTTAGGCTTGGTTTTGAAACGAGATACATCGATACGACCTAATCGTAGGCAGCCGCCCACGAATACCGTCTTTTTTTTTTTCTTCGCTTTCTAGGCCCGATAATCCCGGACAAAAAGGTAAGTACGCTCGACATTTGTCCATCACACCCGTGTTATTCCCCCATCGCATTCTCGGTTGCTCGTCGATGATAATCCCGGAGAGATTAACGATGATAACCAATAACTCGATCTACGATCCACGCAATTTTCCTCGCTTCGATAGATACATTGGCGAACATCGAGATCGCTTCGTCGCTATCGTCCGTGTCTTTTATCCTTTTCTATGTTTTATGATCGTGTTTCATAAAGATAAAAAATAAGACAGTATAGAGAAAATCGATGGAAAATAAAACTCGCGTGGAACGAAGCGAGATTATTTTCGATGAAACTATTCGCGTATCGAGTGAACGAAAGAAAAACGAGGAAAGATTAGTAAATGAAGGCGTATAAACTACAAGCGACAATAATGATGCAAACAAACGACGATGAAGATGAGAGCGACGACGACAACGACGACGACGACGACGACAAGGACGACGATGACGATTCTTCGTTCTGCCAGTTATCGTTTTACTCATTCTCCTTCTCATATCATTTTCACTAATTTTCTCAAATACTTCTATTTCTATTCTCGTTCGCCTCTTGTTTACGATAGTCGACGCGTAAAACACGTATCGGTGAACGCGCAAGCGTAACGGAAGGCGGAATTGAACGACGATCCATGGGACGAGGAGCGGCACGCGCGGACAAAAGATCGGACGATAAGATCGCGAATGGGATCGCGGTCGAATTGCCGTTGTTGCTATTGGCGGTTGTTGTTGCGGCTGCGATTGCGATTGCGGATGCAGTCGTGGTCGACGAACACTATTCCACTTGAAATGGGCGATGCGTCCAACGTTGTTTCGGGCTGATTTCTTTGAATTCACGCGTTGCCGGCGTTTCGCGTTTTCGTACGCGAACTCGCCAACTCTTTTCGACTTGTCTGGAAAAATGTAAAACAAGCGTGTGTAAATGAAACTCACCGCTCTTTCATCTTTCCTTTGTCATCACACAGATATATGTGGAAAATACATAAGAAAAAAAAAAAAAAAAAAAAAAAAAAGAAGTGGACAGACGATACCTGAGTACGGCGTTCACAGTCCAAAGTATCCAGCGATGGTGGTGGTCAGAACGACGGCGAGTATAGTAAGGCAGATCATGATCATGATCTTCTTCTGCGCTCGGCAAAAACACACAATGATCGATTATACAAGGCAAGGTACGCAACGTGCCTTGGTACATTCCTACCGTAACCGTAACTACTTGGACACCTTCCTCGGTGGTGTGTGTGTACATGCTACGCGTCACCCACTTCTTCCATATATCTTACACATCATCGTCACATTCGATCCTCCGATCGAATCACAGCTATATTCGCGTGCCTCTCTGCGTGTGCGCCTGCAACTGGCCTCCCAATTCTCAACAATCGCAATTCGTGTCTCTATATATATATATATATTTCTCCTCGATTTCTGATCTTTGGATCATCCCCTCCTCGATCGTGTCGCATCCCCTCCCTCTCTTCATACACAATCGCCACAAAAACCGTACATCCATCCATCGTGAATATTATTATATCTTTTTTTTTTTTATATATATATATACTTTTTTCATCATACAAACACGTTTTTACCTATTATTTATTATTTACAATTTGCTCGCGATATCGCGTCGCGCGCGATTGGGGGAAATTCGAATTCGGGGGGGGAGGATACCGACCACCACGCTATCTATCTATCTATCCTCTTTCGATTCGCGATTTCGTCTTTATCTTTCGGTCGTTTTTTCGAACAAGAAAAAGAAGCGAAACGGCGAACGGACGGCGAATGCACGCGATTTCCGGAGAAACGGATTCGCGAGAGTATTTCACTGAAAATACGAAACGCAGCCTCGGCGTTTTCGCTCTTGGAGGGAAGCGAGTGGAGATGGGAGAAGGGAAAGGAGGACGAGGAGGAGGAGCAATGAAAACGCCGCAGCTCGCGTCTCCAGAAAGTTCCACTAGTTTTACTTTTTTCCCCTCGTGGTCCATCCACACTTTTCACAGCGTTCATCCTTTTCACCGCTTTTCACCTGAAATCCTCGAATATCGCCGATCTATCTTTTTAATGCGTATACCAGAATGATTATGAGAATGATGAACGCTATTGTCAGGCAAATTACGATGAACATCAATTTCTGCGAACAAAATACAGAGAGTTGCCGTCACTTGTCGATGTTACGCATCGAAGTCGCGTCAAAGAACGAGAGAGACAGAGAGTTGAAAGAAAACTATATATCTCCTTCTTTTACCGCGCGAAAAAAAAAGGAACAAAAACACGTTAGTTTGACCACAGAACTGTACATGTATCCGTGTATATTACGAATAGGAAGACGAGGAAAAATCGCCCTTTCTCTTTTTCTCTCTCTCTCTCTCTCTATCGTTCGAGAGAAGTATGCACGGACGAGTTGGCGAAATAGAGAGAAAGAACAAAATGAGAAGAAAAAGGAGAAAAAAGTATATACATATTTCTTACGCGTTAGTGGAACGAAATCGTTACGGCAACGAAAATAATGTTTAGTCATTTCGATGTTAGAGAGAGAGAGAGAGAGAGAGAGAGAAAGAGAGAGAGAAAGAGAGAGAAAAAGAGAGAGGAAGAGAAAGAGACATATTTAAGCCATGGAAAGAACAGGAGGGAAATAACGAAGAACGGTGGCGGTAATAGGTGTGCACGTCGAAAGTATCGAGAGGGCAGTTTGTTGGTGAAATCGCGAAATAGAAAGTCCATTTTAAACGAGCGTCGTCTGCGCTTCTTTACCTCTTCGATCGTTCCCCCGCGCGTTTCTATCATCGTCCTTGATTTTTCGATCGATCTCGAGATCCATTCTCTTCCTTTTTTTTTTCTTTAGTTTTCTTTTCTTTTTTTTCCTCCCTTCGATCGAACATCGCGTCCATTCCCCCATTATCATCGCATGCCCCTTCCCACCACCCCTAAGCGCGCGCTTCTTCAAACCTTTAGCTTCTAGGAACGCATGCTATTATTATGGAGATCAATATCACGGCCAATATCAAGACGCAGATTATGATGAAGATCATTTTCTGTGGACAGAAAAAAAAAAGACCGGCGTGTGAAATGAACCGTACAATCCGAATCGCGGGCAAGTGCAAATATTCACCAGGGAGGAATATA
Organism: Apis dorsata; assembly: GCF_000469605.1. Lineage (NCBI taxonomy): Eukaryota > Metazoa > Arthropoda > Insecta > Hymenoptera > Apidae > Apis > Apis dorsata. The sequence continues at coordinate 169,661 of NW_006263826.1, read as the reverse complement.
CAAGTGAGAGAGGGAAAACGTTGCACGCGTCTCCGTATCTCGAAAAAAAGCAACAGAGGCATATCGATTTGTACTTGCACATTTATATATAATAGAACACGATAGAGGATAAGAAGAAGAAGAAGAAGAAGAAGAGAAAAAACATGATGACGACAATACGAAGAAACGAAGAAACGAAGAAACAGGCAGACAAGCAGGCAGACAAAGATCGATTAAATCGGACGAGAAACAAGGATTATTTATTATATATCAATTCACGGATAAAAGGAAGAGGAAACGATAGAGATAGAAAGAGAAAGAGGAAAACAAGTAAGCGGAAAATAACACGTTTTCTTTTTTTTTTATAATTAACAATGCAACAGATCGAACTTTCGAGATCAAAAAAAATTTGACGATTGTTGTTCGCAAGCTAGGAGAGAAGCGAACAATCACGTATTGTTCATTGCTGGAAAGAAATTTCTCTCTGCGAAACGGCAGAGGCAAGTGAAGTCCTTCGGTAGAATCACCTATCCCCACTCTAGACGCTTTGTTGACAATTCTAACACCACGCACTATATAATAGTAGAAGAGTTATAATTTGAATATTCAAAATCATAAAAATTATTTTCACTTACGAAGTTACGTTAGAATAATTAAGACTGGAAGCTGAAATATTTTCGAAACTATTAATTATTTCGATACATATCGACATAATATATTCGCATACAACAATTTTAAATATATATATATTAAATACCAAATTACATTTATAAATTAAATTATCGTTATAAATCATAATTAGCCTAAATATATTGATAAAAAATAATAAAATTTTTATATTATATCGATACGTAAATTTTACGAAAATTTTCTGGATTCTATGCATCAAAGTTTAGATACAAATACCATCGTGGGATCAGTATATGTGACAAATACTATGGTAGAAACAAAAATACATGTGGAAATAGGCGTTCCTTTCCAAATTAACCAATCAGAGCCGCGAAACTTCTTTCCACCAATGAACAGTACTTTTGCGTTGCACATGCTGCTCGCACGTTTATCTTTGCCGTTCGATCGATCGCATTAGCCAAAATTGAACAAGATCGGTGAAAAGCGAAGCAAGGATGGAAGGATCCATCGCCTTTCTTTTGAATTCCTAAGAAATTTTGTAACAACGAAATGGCATCGAACGTGCAAAGGGAGAACGAGTAAGGAAGACAAGGAATGAGACAAAGAGGTATCGAGAAAGAGAAAGAGAAGCAAGTTAGGCGTTCTCGTGGATGATCCTCGTAATACGACGAAAAGAGAAGAACGGCGGATTGGATGATCGCCGCTGGATCGTCATTTCTGGATTATCGTCCACTTCTTATCGCAAATATTATATTATCCAGCGGCGATCGATCGATACCATTTTTTTTTTCGATTCGTTTTACCTTACGAGCTTTGCTCCGATACTCCTCGGCCTTGATCAGCTCTCCCCGGGCCTGGACAACGTGGTCGCCGGTTTGATCGACGAGGTACTCGATGCGGTCCAC
>NW_006263826.1:163963-167975 GCF_000469605.1 Apis dorsata | reverse complement strand
ACTCACCCTGCCGTGCCATATACCGGAGGAGGAAAGGGAGGAAGGGAGAATGAGCGGTGGAGAGGGTAAGAGGTGGATCGCTTCCAGCAAGGTTCGTTTACACGCGTCGATGTTTCGTTTCGCACGTGTGCGATGCGTTTACGTATAGATGCGCCCAAAGAGCAGGACGGTGCGCACATATACCCGTAAACGTATAATGTATAGATATTATATAAAGGAAGAGAGAGATGAATATATACACACACCGGTGTGAATAAAGCCACACATCGTGTTATATATATATACCGTGTACACCGTATACCGTATACGCCGTCACCCAATAAGGGGAATGAGGAAAAGCCACGATGACGATACGATTGACGCGCGAGAGCCAAATCCAATCGTCAGATAAATCGTTACAGACGTTAGAGATGTTAGAGCATAGATTATATATATTATATTATATATATATATATGTAGAATTTTTTTTAGTTAGTTTAAGTGTACAAAATGTAAAAGAACGGTTCATGGGCAGAGAGTTACAATTAGCACACTCACGTTCAGTAAGGACAGAGCGACACAAGTAGAGAGACACACATATAGACGATGATGCATGTGTACAGCAAACGTGTGTACGTATCGTATGTAAGAAAAAAAAAACGCGTACACACACGTGCATACACACACACACAACGTACGTAGAGAAATAGAAAAGAAGAACAATCAAGAAGGATAAGGAATACGCGTATAATACAAACATCATGTACATGGATGCACATCGAACGCATATATATATATATGTGTGTGTATGGGCACGAGCATCGATTCCATCCGTACAAAATATATAAAGGATAGAAAATATATAAAGAACAGGGAAAAAAAGAAAAAGGAAAGAAAGCGTCGTCGTTTTATTCGCGATGTCGCATCGTATATATATATATCAGGGGAATCATAATAGCAGTAGCAGTAGCGGTAATGTAGTAATAATAATAGTAGTAATAGTGGTAGTAGTAGGCGTATACAAACGAGGGGAGGGGGGGAAAAAAGCGAAAATAACCAAAAAGTGTAAAGTGGGTTATGTGTAATAGTAATAAATAGGCGAAAGAACGTAATAAAGGGATGATGAAGAAGAAAGAAACGCGAGTACAATCGGGAGAGAAAAAAAAATAGGATGGAAGGGAGATAAAGGGAGGGAGACGAGGGGGAGGTGGGGGATCGAGGGAGAAAAAAAAAAAAGTGACGAATTAGACGCGAACGAAAAGATCGATCCAGGGATTGTGTGATCTGGGGAGGACTCACCCGTCGAGCTTTGCTTTGATACTTGAGCGCTTTTTTGGTGTCCTGCGTAGCCGTCTGCACGTAGTCCACCGCGTGTTCCACATGGTATTCTATGCGATCTATCATCTCGCCCTAGGAGTGGGCAACGTAGCCGCGATCCACACAGCGTAACAAGGGGGGAGGGGGGAAGAGAGAGAGAGCGATTGTTAGTTTTTGTTTTAGTTTTTTCAAGCCGTGTTCGAATTCGAATAGTTTCCCCTCATGCTTCGCTTATACGCGAAAGGGAAAGAGAAAGACAAAGAAAGAGAAGGTGATACGAATTCCTTCTTTTCAACAAGCCTCTTCCAATCTCGATTATTTATCCTCAAAAAAAAAAAAAAAAGGAAAGAGAGAAGAAAGAAGAAAGAAAGAAAGAAAGAAAGAAAAAAAGAGATAAAAAATACACTACGTTAATAATTATATATTAATAATTATATACGTCTCGTGTTAATATCAATTGTTATCGTTATTCATTTTTAATGGTTTATTCGCGTGTAATCATGCATTTTCTAATCGACAGATCAGAGAATTATTACGAAAATTTACTTTCCCCACAAACCATGAACACTGTTACCATAGGATTCGAAAAGGAAGAGCCCGTCACACACGCGAAGAGAGAAGTGGTTACACTGGTTCGCGCTACGCCCCTCTCAAAATTTGTCCTTTTCTTTCTCTTTTCCATCCATTTTTTTTCTTCTTTTTTTTTTTACAATTAACAATCGTAACAAAATATTCGACAAAAATAAATAAATAAATATCTTCTAAATTAAATAATCCATTTAAAAATAATAATAATCGAGAGACTATAAAAATTATATCGCGTTATAAAATTAATAATCGTAAGAACGAAAAAAAAAAAATAAATAAATAAAAGAAGCAAAGTCGAAGGGTGAAACTTGGGGTTCTATTGTATATAAAAAAAAAAAAAAAAAAAAAAAAAAAAGCGAAATGAGAAGGGGAAAGTTGGGGTTTTATTTTGAAAAAAAAAAAAAAAAAAAAAAAGAAAGAAAGGTACACGATCGATCTTACCTGACTTTCCACCAACATCGCCATATCCATGAACATATCGTGAAGCTCCCTGATGGAGTTTTCTAGTTTAATGATGTCTGCGTGGCGTGCCTCGATATCGGCGAGAGTCTGTTTCGCTTGTTGCGTTTCCATGATAATCTGCGAGAAACGCGTCTCGATACAGCACCATGTTTTTCGATGCACCAGAAACGTAGAAACGTAGAAACTCTTACCCCCTGCGTGAACACAGCCGGATTCCCCTGTTCCAGCATTTCCTCCAGCTCCTCGTTAGTGGTCGTCCTACCGGCTGAACGCGGAAACCAATTTTTTCAGCTTATAACGCGCCATTTTTTTTTCGAAATGTCGAAAAAAATGTACGAAACAAAAAAAAAAAAAAAAAAAAAAAGAAAAAGAAAATTACGATCAACAATGATCCTAGCTTACTGATTTCCAACTGTCGTTGTATCCTTCCCTTACACCGCTCTCTGTAATCGGTCTGGGTCCGATTGTACTCCGTCATCACCTCGACGAACTTCCTCGAAAGAGTCGAGTGCTGTGTCTTCCGTATCCTAAGATCCGCCGATGATTTGTTCGTGTGCTCCTCCTGCTCGATATTTTGCTCTATAACTGAACATCCAAAAATCGTGAGATCTCGCTTTTCTCCTCGATATTCTCCTCCTCCTCGATCGATCTTTACTTACCCTTCAATTTAGCCCTCACTTTATTCGCCGTTTTCTTGATATCGGACATCAGGTCTTCCAATTCCATTTTAACCTCTGCAACGAAGAAATAAGAAGAAGAAGAAAAAAAAATTAATCCATCCATTTCCTCTTATTCTCCCTCCCCTCGATATACATCTCTCCCCTCTTTCCACGATTTCGCTCAATTATTTAACTCTCGATGGAGAGCGTGTGAAAGAGAGAGAGAGAGAGATCTTTAAGCGAACTTCTTCACTTCCCCCTCCCTCCTTTTCCCATGATTTCGCTTAATTCAATTTACGAACGAACTTTTCTGTGTGAAGAAAAATGAAGAAGAATTTCGAACTGTGTTTGTCCGCGAGAAAAATGGAATACGCTCGATTGCCATTTCCCGCTGTCAACGGCACAGTCTTCCTCTTTCCATCCGTGACCCTATTATTCCCCCTCCCCCCCTCTTCCATGATCAATTTCATCAATCGAGAGAGGAATCGTATTTCTATCTATCTATTTATCTATCTTCTTGTTGAGTTCACGGATTCTCTCTCGAGAGAGAGAGAAAGAGAGAGAGAGAGAGAGCGTATGTATTTCTTTCCTCGATCGAATTCGAATTCGCCGGCCGGGCGCGTGTTTTATCGCCGATGCGAAGGCCGCGCGCATTCTCCTGCGTCGAGGGTGCTCGATGGAATTGGGTTAATACGGGGTGGAAACGTGCCAGACCTACTTCTCAAACCTCTCGAGAACTCGGCACGCCCGGGAGACACGGGACGCTCGAATTCGATCGAATGGCACGCGCGTTTCCTCCTATCGTTCTTCTAAAAAGAAGAAGAAAAGAAAAAAAAAAAAAAAAAAAGAAACGAGAATTAAAATTTGACCGATCGAAGCGGCGAGGTTCGATCGTACCGAGCGATGGAAAAAGTTCCCTTCCTGATCGAACGCGCGCTTCCGCGCCACGAATCGATCCGCCGACCTATTTGTAGTATTCCGATAAATTCATTTTCACGTATATATTC
>NW_006263826.1:151723-163739 GCF_000469605.1 Apis dorsata | reverse complement strand
TTTTTTTTTTTTTTTTTTTTTTTTTTTTTTTTTTTTTCAAATTCTAAGAAACACGCGTATCGATCGAGAGAAAAAATTCTTCTTCGTTAGTTTGGAAGGAAGCGAGGAGCAAGGGAGGCTCGATCGATCTTTTCCACTAAGGCGCTAGACACCGAGCGAGACGCGAAGTCGGACGTAAAATTACGGTGCGTATATGTGCACCGGCCGGTAACATTGATCTCCTTTCCTCTCGAGTAGAGCTTGTTCCGGTCGGTGTTCCACCACTCGAGTCCGTCGTTCGTTGCGAAAGGTCGATCGGGAGAGTGAACGACTTTCGAGGCGATCCCTTTCCGTGATTCCGCGCCAACGACCGAATCTTATAACCTTGAGGTTATAAGAAATCCGTAAATTCGATCCCCGATACGTTACGGTGATAAAAATCGTTCCATCGATTTAACCATGCACGTGTCGAACGTTTATTACGAAAATATTCTTCCATCTAGAGAAGCACGATCGTGCATCGAGCATCACTTCATCCTTTGGATCGGTTCCGCGAGCAAGGAAGAGTGAGAGATTGGTTAAAGTTTAAAAAAAGAAATTAGTTTCAACGATTCCAATTCTCCATCTTTTTTTCTTTTTGATTAATTTTTGAAAAATCATCGGTCGAATTTCACATGGTACCTGTTAAAAAGGGATAAAACAACACATCGATATTTGAAACTCACTTTCGTCGGTTTGAGGTGCCGACAAAATGGCACTATGCTTTTTCTTCACATCCTCTACGTTCGTTTGGATCCTGTCTATCATTTCGCGGATTTCCTCCACCTGTGCAATAATTTAAACGTGTTAAATTAATACATATATATCTACAACTAGGAAGAAAGAAAGAGAAGAGAAAGAGGAGGAGATAGGTGAGGGGGGGGGGGGGAGAAAGAACAACTCGTATAAAAATTTATTAAATATTTGAAAATATATTTCGATCGTCGATCGAGCGAAATGAATTCGACTAATACTCTACGAAATGATTATATTTATCGATAAATGAAATATAATTTTTTCGCTTAACACGGTGGAAAAATGAGATGGTCAATGAAATAAGAAAGAATGAAAATACGAGAAGCGCGTCGAAAAGAAAAACAGATAAAAGAAAACGTACAACTGCTTTTAATAAGTCGAAAGGTGAACAGATATCTCTGCGACAATGATATTTCACTTCTGTTAAAATTGTCTCTTCCCACGCGTTCGAACGCGGAAAGATCGAAAAGCGAAACAAACGATCAAAGTTGATACGAGCCCACGCAAACGGTAACTAATGAAAATGCCAAAGTTGCTCTATTCGCACCGAAGCTTCCTGTACAAACCGAATTATCCGGTAAGTACCTACGCGTTGAATTTCGATCGCCCGTATCTGTTACGATTTATTCCAATATTTGGAATTGAGCGAATAACGAAAAAAACGAAAAAATATAAAAAACGAGAAAAAAAAAATATATATATATATACGCATGAAGAGAATGGAAATATTTGATACGATATTTGCGGAACGTGTAACGCCACACGGTTAGTCGGTTCGGAATCGTCTCGACCTAATTCCCCAATATCGAGACGAAACTATCCGAACAGAAATTTTCTTTCGTCCGCTTAGCGATTCGATCGAATTTACTATTACCGAATACTTATAATAATAATTACGCGTAAATAATTTACACGTCGAATTTTCCGTTCGAAAAGAACAATCGACTTCAATCCCGATCTTATTTACAATTTTTACGGAATTATCATCGATTCATCGTATGTCGTATATACGCTGGTATATATATATATAACCTTGACCGAATGAGATAATTCCAAGCGAAAAAAAAAAAAAAAAAAAATTATAGTAAAAGAGTATGATTAATCTTTCCTGTTTCCAGAGCTCGATGTTTCGAGCATAGATACAAATATACTCACTTCCGCGAAAAACTCGGTCATAAAATCATCGGGCCCGCCAACATTGACGGACACATCGTCCGCCACGTCATCATCGTCCGACTGGGCCTGAAACAAACGAACAATCAAAAGTTAATTAAATAAATTTGACGAATTTCGATTTTGCACCGTCACTCACCGTTCTTTCAATTTCAATTTATTTCTGCACCATAGATTTCTAATCGATTCCTCGATTCCTCGCGAAATATCGATCGTTTTTTATATTTTTACCCCTTAAGATATCTTTATCGTGTAAAAAAATTGAAATTTCGATTTTTATCATAAGAAATACGATCGATAATCGCTCGCATAATTATAGTGCTTCGTTTTTTTCAAATGCGCGCCAAACATATTTCGAATACGAATACATCCTTGCTTATCGGTCAGTCGAATCGTCGAATCGTCGAATCGTTGAACGCGATTTTAATTCCCTCTGTCGAATGTAATAATTATATTCCGCCTATTGTACGTTCTCAATGGTCTCTCTAACTTAACCCCTTTGTTCGTATATACATCTCCTTGATTTACCTGGTTAACCAGATGCTGACTTGGCAGAATCTGTCACGAGACCATTATGTACCAAATTTTCGATTAACTTCGTGTCTTTTTTCTCATCCTGTTCTTACCTCTATATATTTTTATCCTCACGATCAAAAGGCGATCCTCACGCATACAAAAGGCGGATGTATACCTCGTTACACACCTCCTTCCTTTATAACTTCCTTCAGTTTTCATTTTCAATATCGTTTTTCAAACGATACATACTCGCACACAATCGTATATGTCTACTATGATTCATCCAATCATGAGAAAAATTGAAAGTCGTTTAGATTCGATAATCTATATGTAACAATATTATAATAAAATACGTTATGTTATCATCAAAAAATAAAAAGAATATGATTAAAAGTTCGTGAATCTAACTTTTATTATTCTAACTTTAGATATTTCGATTGTCAACATTATTTTTTCAATCAAAAACATTGAAAAAAAAAAAAAAAAGAATCGGAATTTAAACTAATTGCACAGAATATCTATAAGATGCAATAAATAATGAGAACAAAGTTAATCGCGAAATAATTCGAATTTGAATTAATGATATTTTTTTTAATACTATCGAACAATATTTGTACAAAGGAACATGAACAAAATGAAATAGAGATCGATTAGACAGATCTAATCGATGTTTGAAAAACAAGTGTGTATCGTAATTAATAGAATCGAATCGTTATCTTCTTATAAGAGTATCAAAAGCTGATTATATTCAAAAAAATAAGGCATGGATGAAAAAAAAAAAGTAAGAGAACAAACGATCATCGAATGTCATGCGCTCAAGAACATGTCATACGCCCAGATATTCCGATCTTTTAAGCATTCGGCGCCTCTGATAATGAATCATCAACATCGACTTTATTCTTGCAGTACAGGATTAGTTCGATTTTCAAATAAATCTAGGAATAATATTCGTTCGATACTCGAAACATTGTATCATGATACTTAATTAGAAAAAGTAAATCTTCCATGGAAAGTAACTGCTTAAATATATATGTATATATATTTGTACCGGTATCGAGAACTCTGTCATCGTTATGAAATAAACGATGACGAAAAACATAGGTATATTGGCAAACACCTGTCAGTCACAGGAGACATTGGTCTCTCTCTCTCTCTCTCTCTCTCTCGCTCTCTCTCTCTCTCTCGCTCTCTCTCTCTCTCTCGCTCTCTCTCTCTCTCTCGCTCTCTCTCTCTCTCTCGCTCTCTCTCTCTCTCTCGCTCTCTCTCTCTCTCTCGCTCTCTCTCTCTCTCTCGCTCTCTCTCTCTCTCTCGCTCTCTCTCTCTCTCTCGCTCTCTCTCTCTCTCTCGCTCTCTCTCTCTCTCTCGCTCTCTCTCTCTCTCTCTCTCTCTCTCTCTCTCTCTCTCTCTCTCTCTCTCTCTCTCTCTCGCAAATAGATATATACGCACATATTCTTTCTTTCTCTACTTATATGTCTCTTCCCATCTTTTTTTCTTGTTTGTTCATTCATTCTTCTCTCTGTTCAACCACCGAATGGTTGACAGTCGAGTAGACACCTCGGAAACGCCTTATTTCATTTTTATTCGTAAACGACCGAACGAACATCCGAATGAGCATTCGGATCGTTTGGTGATCGTCTTAATTAATATTTCCACGAGAAATGTTCGATCTTAAGAAATGAAACGACAATATTATATGTATGTATATACATTGGGTGTGAGTTCATTTCTTCGAACGTTACAAAATACGGACGATGCAAAGAATACGAGTAACAGAATTACGAATACGAAGGCGAAAGAAATAAAATTCCCAAGAATAAAAGATGAAAGTTTGTCGTAGTTTTAAAACGATGAAAATAAAGTCAAAGCAAAAAGATAAAGTGAAGAAAAAAGTATAAGTATTAATCGCGAAGTATTAACGATGAATCAGATTGTTTTCAAAAAAATGTTATATATAATTTTTCTATAACTCACCGCAACAAGAGCTGCTAATCTATCCTTAGTCATGGCGAGGGTGACAAAGTGTTGCGAGTCAGCAAATGTACGGAGTGATGAGACTAGCGACTAATCCCATTCACGATTTTATCCATGTACTATGAGCACGACCACTAAAAACTAAAGGAAACGGACGCACTAGCGGCGAGAGACACGATCGTAAAATCGATACACTCGCGAACTCGCCTGCTTCTGCAGTGCCGTCCGGTGTGCTACGCATGCGCCGGTGACGTCAACTATATTCAGGACCGAAGCTAGACCTCATCGTAGCCCCATCTCAACGAACGCCCCCACCCTTTTTATTACCGATCACATTTACTTTATAAATTTCCTTTTCTATCATCGATATTTATATATCTATAAAATAGAGAACATTAGATTTCAAATTTTTTCAATTGTTCGATATTAAATTTATCGATATATAAATATCGTTTTATAAACGAATATCTTTGTAATTTATTATATTTCGTTTTATCAATTAAATACGAAATATTGAAATATTTTCTTATAAAAGTGATATGAAAAATATCGCAAGATACGATAAATACGATTTAGAATTTATTGTAATGTATTCATTTAACATGCTGAAACAAAAGGAAAAAAAGGAAATAATTTATAAAAGAATTAAACGAATTTCTTCGCTTCAAATTTAATCATTTACCGCCTTTACGTGCCCCAATGCATCATTCTATGTACTCATACTTATATATATATATATATATATATATATACGTATATTATAATTCTCCCGTTAAAAACTGAAATTCTTCGATACCGGCTTCGATGTGGCGCGCATAAAATAGATGTCGCTAACTCACGTTATTTTCTTCTTATAATTTTTAAAAAAAAATACTCTCGTAAATATTATTTTGACAATTTAAATCAAAGAATATTCCAATTAAATTTTTTTATACCGTATCAATTTGATACATTCATTAAGTTGAATTATATTTTACTTAGCGAATGATGAAAATGCGGACCCCTGTCGTTGACTCGAAGGAACGCCATTGTGAACCGTAACGACTGTGTTGCAGGGTAAATTTTATCGGTCATTTTCACGTACACGTTACTTGCCGGGAAATTTTGTACTAATATTCTCAGATTTTCATAGATTTGTAGCAAATTAATCATCGATCGTACGATTTGTTCGATCGTTTGTGATTTTGATGAAATTACGTGTAATCGTGTTGCTAGATTAACGCAAAAGCTTGTGGTTACGACGATAGGCGCCATTCTTTTAGTGGAACGTGGTGAATTTATACGTCGAATTGTCTTAAAGCGCGGGACACTGATCAACCGGCTTTTCAAATTATTATAAAAAAAAATATTAGCATTCTGGTAGGTATGTTTATTTTATTATATAAATACGACATACTATTTTCAAGTTATTACTAGTTCAATTCAAATATCATGATGTGTCGATCACGTTTTTGATGCGTGACTTTCGATCTGGCATCTTTATAGCAAGTATCGAATTTTTTTAATACATATAATAATCTAATAAACTCTTTTATCGTAATAATCGCATCCATCTAATCAATTTTACATTCAAAGTCATTTATTTTTTCCAGATCTCCGTTTGACACTACATCTTTTTGGCTAGTCATTGGTATTAAAATGGCACAAGAAGCTGATATACCTACTTTCAAATGTGTATTAGTCGGTGATGGTGGTACTGGGAAAACAACATTTGTCAAACGGCATTTAACCGGTGAATTTGAAAAAAAGTATGTCGCAACCTTAGGTGTGGAAGTACATCCACTTATCTTTCACACAAATCGTGGTCCAATTCGTTTCAACGTTTGGGATACAGCTGGCCAAGAAAAGTTTGGTGGTTTAAGAGACGGATATTATATTCAAGGACAGTGTGCCGTCATTATGTTTGATGTTACATCAAGAGTGACGTACAAAAATGTACCTAATTGGCATAGAGATTTGGTTCGAGTTTGTGAAAATATACCCATTGTACTTTGCGGGAATAAAGTTGACATTAAGGATAGGAAAGTAAAAGCAAAGAGTATTGTTTTCCATAGGAAGAAGAATTTACAAGTGAGAAATCTATTTTTCTTTCTTTTACTATTATCAATATTATATAAATTTGTAGATTATGAATCCAAATTTGATTTATTTTTTTTTCAAATTTCTTCTAATAAAATAACGTTTCATTAAAAAAGTAATCTTTTTTTCTATAATTGTTTCAGTACTATGACATCAGTGCAAAAAGCAACTATAATTTTGAAAAACCTTTCTTATGGTTGGCACGTAAACTGATCGGTGATCCAAATCTCGAATTTGTCGCAATGCCAGCTCTTCTTCCACCAGAAGTTACAATGGATCCACAATGGCAGCAACAGATCGAGAAAGATCTTAAAGAGGCTCAAGAGACCGCATTACCAGAAGATGATGAAGACCTTTAGTTTGTCACATTGCGCTGTATAATACGAATAGAGGCAAACCATACACGTGCATGTAAAGTACGTTGCGTACTTGTGCCTCTTCATAGGTCAAAGATTCTTTCTTGGGTGGAATTAATATATACATACATACGCTTCTGTTTCGTATCTAATGTAAATGATGGCAAAAATATTTCTAATATTTCACGTTTCTCGAGCTTTGTCCTTGAAGGTGTGCTACCAGGAATTGAACGTTGCGTTTTCGCGGATCAAGATTTCAAGATTGTGTAAATGTGCGTAAATGTATTAGACAGAAGGTCTAATTACATAAAAATATTGTCCAATTCGAGTATAGCGTATCCTTCGCCGATTTCATCGATAGACGTTAAATTGATGAAAACTACTTACTATAGAATAAAAAATTGTCCTTTTCTTTATTTACGTATTATGTATGGGTATGCGTGAGTACACGTATGTTGTTATGAAACGATGTATCTTGCGTAATGGATGCATAACTTTGTCGATCAATTAAATTTTCGGTTTTCTTTGAATCATCTATCTATGCTTGTTAAAAACTCTTAAAACTCTTTTTTGTTGCCAATTTTATATGTCGTACATCGGAACAGTGTATGTGAATTGCCTGTATCAGAGTGGATGAACTGTGCTGTTTGGTAATATATAAAAATGTGAGAAATTAATTCTATAAGAAAGAATCTTTCGATATGGTCGAAACGCTAACATTATAAGCAACTGTTTACACACGCGTTTGCTTGTGCTCACGCCCTGTACACATATACACATACATATACACTAAATTTGAGAGATTCTCAAAGTAGTTGAATCTTTACTAGGTAAATAACATAACATTTTACTGTTACATTACCAACGATAAACGAATCAAGGAATAGAATATCGATCGAATGAATAATGCAACAATCGTTTTTGTGAATCGTCAAACGATTCTCAAACACAGTTGTATTTTGGAATAATGTTTCGAATGGAGCAAAGCACGGTTTGTAGTCAGTTGCGCCTGTCCACGATAATGCGGACTAATATTTTTATTAGCGAAGGTGAATGTATGATTTGTTCAACTTAAATTATATAAACAGTGTTTTTCTTTTCTATACAAACTCGTTCGTTTCGTTGGGAGTCGAAGTTACATACGTTCCTTTCCCCGATTCCTTTGTTTACTTGCTAATTAAATATATACCCGCATGTGCACGAGGGTAAAGTGTTGACAAATACCATAATATTTCTATGGTTAAGAGATAAACGCAAAAATATATACGATAAAATACCTCGTATCGTATATCGTATATTGTACCATTGATGTATTGGACTCAATAAATCATCGTTGAACTGTTTCTTAAAGTTTCCAACATTCTCGAATCATCTCAATAAATTTCTCATATTTCTCTTGGAAAAAATCATAATAAAAATAAAGAAAGTAACTTACGTGGACGACAAAGTTGAATCATTTTATAAAAAATGTATATTAAATCAATTTTATAGGTAATTATTTATTTATTTATTTGTTTATTTATTTGAGAAAGAAAAAACAAAGATACTATTCAGTTTGATACAATGGAACAGTAATACATGTACATTTATAATAATAAACTGTATAATATGAAACCAATGCCAATATATATAGTAATTATCATTATTCTTATTTATTATTAATTACACAATAATATGTGATAATATAATAATAAGCACACATGTCAATATATTCTAATATATCTGATTCTACTTGATTTCTTTCATTTATTTATTATATACGGAATAAATGCACTTATTAAGTTAATAAGTTAAATTAATTTTTCGCTACATATTTTTTCATTACTTTCTTTTTACCTATGAGAATCTCCAGTCGTTCATATTGGTCAAGACTTGGCAAAATATTCGTAATTACTCCAGTTGCTAAAGTTTTCTTTCCGTCTCTTAAAGTAAATCGTTGTCCTTTTTCACACACCATAGGTCTTATTAATTTTAAATGAACACTAAAAACAAAAATTTATGTTCACATCATATTATAATTGATCAAGTTATATACAAGTTCATTTTTCTTGACCAAAAAATATTTAACAAAAACTTACGTAAAATCTTCACCAGGCATGACCAAACTCTTATTTACCAAATTTACTTGACTTGTACAATTCCATGTTTTGCAAAACATTTGAACTTGCATTAAATTATTGATAGGTTTTTTTCTACCTCCTTCCACATCAGTCAACATATATACTTGACATTCCAAATGATCATTAGCTTTCATACTGCCTGGTTTACACATTACCATACCTCTTCTAACATCGTCTCTTTTTAAACCTCTAAGCAAAGCACCCATTTGATCTCCTGCTTCAGCCTCTTCCAACGTTTGACGAAACATTTCTATTGCTGTTATCGTGCTCTTTATCGTTTTGTTAAACCCAATCAATTCACATTCCATACCCTTTTTTATTTTTCCACGTTCCAATTTACCTGTGACTACCGTTCCTCTACCCGAAACCGTGTAAACATTTTCTACCGGTAACAAAAAGGGTTTGTCCAACTCTCTGAGAGGAGTAGGAATATAGCTATCCACAGCTTCTAACAACTTTAATATAGAATCATGGCCTATTTTTGAATTAGAATTATCTAACGCGCAAAGAGCACTTCCTTTAACAAAAGGTATATTATCTCCATCATAACCCATTTCATTTAATAGCTCTCTTAATTCCATCTCTACTAAATCCACCATTTCTTCATCTGCGACATCAATCTTATTTACAAGTAAATAAATACATATATATTTTAACATTCCAAGCTTTTACACATATTCATAATCGATTTACCTTATTAATAAATACGACAATATGTTGGATACCAGTCTGTTTGGCAAGCAAAAGATGTTCTCTCGTTTGTGGCATAGTACCATCAGTAGCGGCAACAACAAGAATAGCCCCATCCATTTGTGCTGTACCAGTAATCATGTTTTTAATATAATCCGCATGTCCAGGACAATCGGTATGACCGTAATGACGTTTATCCGTCTGATATTCAATGTGAGCGACATTGATAGTTATACCACGTGCTTTTTCTTCAGGTGCATTATCGATATCGGTATATTCTTTCGCTTCTGCCAGCTCTTTTTCGGCAAGAACTACGATGAAATAATGAAAAATTTTGACATGTATAGCGATAGAAATATTAAAGGACGAAAAACGAAAAAGTTGAGAAAAAAATACCTTTAGTAATAGCTGCTGTAAGTGTCGTTTTTCCATGATCTACATGTCCGATAGTACCGATATTGCAATGCGGTTTATTTCTGCTAAATATTTTTTTCGTGCTATAAAATTTTTGCGTTATCGATGAATAAGTCCCTGCTCGTAATTGTCCATAAAATTGCTAAAAAAGAATAGAATATATCAATAGAAGAATTAATGATTATGAAAATTATGATGCATTTTCTTACTTGTTTAACAAGATGTTCAATTAGAAATACTTGCTTTATTGTGTATCGAAAACCTGAAAAAAAGAAAACAACATCTTTTCAAATACTTTTCGTTCGATACGATATTAAGAAAAAGATGAAATTTTCTTAAATTCAATTTGATATGTAAATGGCTTCCATCTTTGAGAAACCAAGATATTACATTTTTACATAATGTTGTGAAATGAAAGAATATGGAATAAATCATCCATCATAATTCGGTATAATGGATATATTACATATTCACTTACCAAAATCGCAAATAATTTTTTTACAACTAAACGCCATGTTTCATTCAAAATTTATTTCACAGTTAACCTTTATTTCCAACGAAATCTTTCCAACGAACCACGAACACGATGAGAGCGACGCTCGTGGACAAACTATCGGACGAATTGCGTAACAAGACTAATTATATTATATACAAATATAAACAAAATACTTTATATTTTAATTATCCTTTTTTTTTCCTATACGAGAAATAAAAAATTTAAAAATAATTCTTCACTGGTCTAAATTATTTAATTGCACAAAATCGTACATCGTATCTACTCTTCATTTTTTGATTGGTTGAATACATCGTGGTGCATTCAAGATATCAGATTTGTACTTATATACATTACATTTATATACCTTTTTTTTTCGAATATATTTTACATCACAAGGAATCGAAAATTTTTAATCAATTGTACTAAAATACTAAAAAAAGAAATGAAATAAATCGATAATTATTTTACGATATACGCATGTTCGAGATATGATCGAGGATCGATTTTTCAAAAAAAAAGAGAAAGAAAGATGCGTGCGTGTATACGATGCGAGGTAAAATTAATAAGTGAATCTAATTAGTTCGAAGAAAATAACGAGTCATGAAAGTAAGGTGAGAGAAGATGCAGAAGTTAAGAGAGTCTCGCGAAGACTATTATTAACATCGTTATAATATAATTTCGAGATACTCGGTTAGATAAGAATTGGGATACACTGGGAATAAAAGAGATTAAATTAGATATTTAAATAGATTCCGGATATCCTTATTCGCACATTCCGAAGGTAATCGTAAATGAAACGAGTAGTCGACGAACATCGAGTTATGGAAAACGAGGGGCAGTGACTCGACGAAAATACATTGAATTAAAAAAATCGCATTTTGCGGGAATCGCATCAAATCGTAAATAAATTTGCACGGTAAAACATATTTTGAAATCTTCAATGTTATTATCATTCCTCTTTAACAAAATGTAAAGTTGCGAGCTTAATTTTTCAACGATAATATTGGAATATCAAAAGAAAATAATAAATTTCAAAACAAAATTACTGTTTTCTCTCTTTCTCGATACACATACCATTTTCAGATATTCTCATAACAATCTTTTATCTCGCGTCCAAGGTGCGTTCTACGACGTTCTCGCGGCTGGCTCTTCTTTTGTTCGAGTCTCGGTCGAATATCCATTTACATTCCAGCCCAGTCCATCGCGTCGCTTCCTGTTTCTCGAGCGGTTCTCCGCGTGCCGCTTGCCGTTTCATCCTTCCTCCGCTTATCCAACGGAGCACATGTATCGAAAGAAAATAACTCGCACGCGTCTCGATCGACGAGAGTCGAACGTGTAAGGGGTAAGTTGTGAAATGACGTCGGCTCGACGAAACGGTCGGTTAACGATACCGTTTGTTCGTGCGATGAGGCCCACTTGCACCGGTA
>NW_006263826.1:148920-151618 GCF_000469605.1 Apis dorsata | reverse complement strand
CCGGTGCGACGTCGCGACGTCGAGAAAGGGAGGCGCGCGCGCGCGCTATCGAATAACAAACAAAGAGAGAAGGGGATGTAACACGTCGAAGCGTGCGACGTTCGTACGTTTCGTTCTGGAATACCAATGAATTTTGAAGTATTCGACGCGTGACCCGAATTCTGTTCCTTCGCCACCTCCTTCTTTTCCTTTTTCTCACTTTTCCATTTACGCCTCGATTTACGTCTCGCGGTTCGTCGAATCTATCAAAACGCCCAAGATCCAACGTAACAACAGAATAAACTGACATTATCGCCCGCGAAATGGTAGGATCGCGGAAGGAAGAGCAATAAAGAGGGATCAAGACTAGGAGACCGAGACCGAGACCGAGAACGTGGTAAAGAAGTGGGAGACCGAGGGAACACGGTTGTGTCCGCTTTTCCATCCGTTCGTGCACGGGGGCCAAAAGCGGCGGAGGGCCGCTCAGTTTGCCTTCAGTCATACCAAAGAACGCGCCGGATCCCATAGTAGCGTTCGCGTATCCGTGCAAGATAGTCGATAATCTCGCGATTACCTTCTTTTTTCACAGGAGGGGAAACAGATTCTAAACGACAAACGGACAACGATGGAAGGCAACGTTGCCGGTGGAACGATCGTTCTTCTGTTGATCGCGATCAGTCTTTCGGTGAGTTTCGCATTTCTTATACGTTTCTTTTCGACGTTTTTTTGCTCTGACCTTCGCTTTACCACCGCTCGTAAATCGCTCGTAAAAGTCGAAACGATCTCTAGGATAATTGCCAAAAAGATGGAAGATTTCGTAGGGAAAGTATAGAATCGCGATCAACAGCTGACTAACGGTGCACGTTATACTGCTACTACGAATATCGCACTCATCTCGTTCGTCATCGCGTTTCTATTTTTCCCCCCCAAACCGCTATTCTTTCTCCTCCCTCCGCTCGTCCGGTCTATTCCTTCCGCGTTTCCACCTTTACCGTGACCTGCTGCTGCTGCCACCGCGTTTCTCGAGCGCTTATTGTTCGAGGTTGATGAGAGTTGAAAAAAGCGATCGAGGTGACGAGGCAGGAAACAGCGGTAGAGCGAGCGAGCAAGCGAGAGAGAGAGAGAAAGAGAGAGAATAGGAAAGTAGGAAAACGTGGGTAAAACGAGCCAGTTCTCTCATTGTACGAGGAAAACGAAACCATACAAAGATTCTCATATTCTATTTCAGGAGATTTCGGCCTTGGCAACTAGCGTTCCAAGTTACAAGCTGAACGATCGATGCACCAAAGACGCGGAGTGCGAATCGAGCATCGAGGGTAGTCAATGCCACTTTGGTCGTTGTCGCTGTTTGCCCTACTTTGCCGCGTACAACGGAACCTACTGTCTCGAGGGTGAGAATTAATCGTCGCTTTACCGGTTCATGATGATTTTTTAATCGCGAGACAACGAGAAATAACGAGCATTCGTTTCGTCTCTCTCTTCACCATTCCACAGCGACCCTTCTCGGCCAGGAGTGTTTGGTCGACGAACAATGCACGTTGAAAGTGGCCAACAGCAATTGCTCGGACGGATTGTGCGGCTGCAAACACGGTTTCCTTCAATTTCGTCGACACACGTGTCTCGGTCGTAAGTTTACTTCTTTCAGTGATAGATTACTTCCATAATTTATCGTTCGTAATAATAATCGAAAATAATTGTAAAAATAATAAAACTTAAAGTAAGTTTACTATATATATATATATATATCCTATAATCGATCGAAGATAGATCTCGAGGAAAATAAAAAATAATATTTCAGCGGCGAAACTCGGCCAAGTTTGCTACGAGCATGCCCACTGTCGATTATGGGAGGCGAATTCGCACTGCGATTTCCTGATCCCGAACTTGTTCGGTCGTTGCCAGTGNGCCTACCCGCCGGGAGGCCGACGTTTGTCGGCCGGACGATCTGGTCAGACCTCCGCCATTGTTCGACGATTCCTTACCGATCATTACCGATCGAGTAATCCCTACGGGAGAAGAGGAGGAGGAAACGGGTAAACTAATCGAATCGTCGATACAATAGTTAAAATTACCAAAAAATACCTTCCTCCTTTCCCTTTTTCTTTTTCAAGGAGTTGAAATCGCCTGGCTGAAGAGGAACGAAACTCGATCGACATCGGCCACCTTCTTACCGACGGATTCGATCGACTCGAACGAAGACGACGCGATCGTCGTCGAGGCTGCCAACGAGACCGGGGTTACCAACGGTGCATGGTTGTTGTCAGGTAAACAGAGAGAGAGAGAGAGAGAGAGAAAAAAGAGAAAACGGAGAGTATCGATCGAAAATTATTTTTCGTAGCGTCGTCGTCGCCGTTCAAGACGGATCGAGAAGTGGACGCGGCGAGCACCGAGCCGTCGTTCTCACCGGTCACCTTGGGCCACGATTGCGTCTCCGATTTCGAGTGTCGATCGGCCGATCCCCATTCCAGATGCATCGATCGAGTATGCGAGTGCGAATATCGAGGGAACGGGAGTAGCTGCACATCGAGGAAGACGGGATGCGCGGCTGGCACGTTCCAATGCAAAAGCTCGGGGATCTGTATCAGCTGGTTCTTCGTCTGTGACGGGAGATCGGATTGCGAGGACGGCTCGGACGAGCGTTGCTCGATCTCGGGGAAAGGATCGAGGTGTCCCGCACAAGCGTTCAGATGCGCTCGAAGCGACGTTTGCGTGTCGAGGG
>NW_006263826.1:147388-148879 GCF_000469605.1 Apis dorsata | reverse complement strand
TGTGCGACGGGAAACGGGATTGCCCGCGTGGCGAGGACGAACTCGGCTGCAACGATCGACGAAGTAAGTCGGTTTCATCTTTCACTCTATCTTCGAGTAGTCGTAGCAGTAGACTCGCGTGAGGATGAATATGTTGTTGCAGAGTGTCCAGAGGGCGCGTTCAGATGCGACAACGGGCAATGCCTGCCGGCGTACGAGTTTTGCAACGCTGTGGTCTCTTGCCGGGATGGAAGCGACGAGCCTAGGGACGCGTGTCGGAGGCAAGGAAGAGGGGGAAGAAACGCGATGGCGGCGTCTCGTTGCCCGTTCAGATGCGACAACGGCAGGTGTCGTTCCGACGCGATCGCCTGCAGCGGCCGCGACGGTTGCGGCGACGGTTCCGACGAGAGCCGCTGTTCCGTTTGCAGTCAGTATACAGGATGATATAATATACTTATCTGCTCGTTTTTATCCGTTCTTTTCGCGATTCGGTCCAATCTCATCCGTCGTTACGTTGTTTCAGGATGTTCGCCTTTCCCTTGAATCTTATCGAAGCGGAAACGATTTCCGGATTCGACGATACGAGAGATACGTTTACGAAGGAAGGGGAGGATATATGTATATGTATATGTATATGACGGAATTGCGATTGGAAATAAAGGAATTGAGAGAGAGAAAGAGAGAGAGAGAAAAAAAGAAAAGGGAAAAAGTGGAAATATCGATCGAAATTTTCTTCATATTGATCGAATCCTCGCATCTCGCCGTTCCTCCGTTCCGTTCCGTTCGTGTTCGTGTTCTTCGTTCCGTCGCGTCAGGCGAACGCGGAAGTTCGATTTGGCCACGTTTCGATTCGAAATTGGAGGAGGATGCGCGCATCTGCGCGAAACGTGGCAACGCGTCGGTGGGATGGGTACGCGTCGATAGTGTGTCTCGCCTCGAGCCCCGCTTTCCGAATCACGGCCACGAACGACCACGAAATCATCGCGATTTTTTCTTTCGTTCGTCGATCCATCCCCGTAAAACGTTTCGCCATCGCTTCGCCAACTTCCTTTCCGCGATCCTCGCGCGATATCGAGCGGCCAAACCCCTCGACCGAAAACCTAACCTCGCATTCGTCCGCCGTCTCGTCTCGTCTCGTTCCGTCCCGTCTCGTTTCGTTTCGTTTCGTTTCGCTGTGGCGTTGGCATACGTTTCATTTCCAAGTCGAACGCGGTCGAAACACGGTCGACGATTTTATTCGACGGTCGTCCGAATGATAGAAGGCGAGTAACGGCCGATTTTACGCCTCGTTGCTTACTCGTCAGGGATCGGATACAANGGAATCACGGCGCTCGATGATCGTGCGATCGGTCGTGGCGGTCGCGTCGAGGCGACGGTGCACGGTGCGCGGAAAAACATGGTCACGACGTGTACTGCCTCGAACGACCTTGGCCGATCGAAGAACGTGGAAGAAAACAACACGCGAAAAACAAAAAAGAAAGGACGAAACTTGTCCTCGTTCCTCGATTGCCT
>NW_006263826.1:145975-147371 GCF_000469605.1 Apis dorsata | reverse complement strand
GACGACCTGGCTTCGTCCTTTTGTTGCTGCCCGCCGCTCTCCTGGCCAGCCTCTACGCGGTCTCTTCCGAAGAGGATTACGATTTCGATCCACGATATTTCTATAACAACAACGACGACGATGATGATGACAACGACGAGGACGACGAAGCGAGGCTCGACTCCAAGGGTAAGAAACAAAAGAGAAATCTATTCGAAGAATAGGTAAGAAACTATGTTTTCCTTTTTCCTCTCCTCCCTCCATCAGCGACGTTGGACGGGTATTTAGTGTGGAATCCGAGATGTCAGATGCCGTCCAAGAAACCTTTCGATCCATCCATCCTTCCTTACGTGAAGAGAGAAAAGTTCGAAAGATGTTCGTCCACGCCACCGTTGACTAGAATCACCCGTCGGGAGAACGGCACTATCGTCCTTTCCTTGGATCCCGCAGCGAACTCTTCCCGTCTCAGGTGCTGCTGGTCGGCCGTGTTCAGAGGCGAGAAACAACCGAAGAAACCCACCAAAAATAACAACGTCGATACCTCGATCGTGTGAGTGTCTTCTTCTTCGCGAGAGTGGAAAGAAACGCGAAGCAGGTAACGCGATCTAATCGCAACGACGTTGAAACGTGAATCTCTTATTTTTCTTTTTTTTTTTTTTTTTTTTTTCCCCCCTTTTCTTTCCTTTTTCCAGAGTGAAACGATGCGAGAATTTCGAGGGGGAAACGAGATTGGAGGAGGAAGGGGCGGAAGCCGCGTTGGTGAGTTGCAACCTGGTCGAGTCGACGAACGGAACGGAAAAGAAGAAATCGAGACCGATCTACGAAAACGTTCACGCGATCCTCGACGCGAGTAAAGTGGCCGATCGATCGTCGAGAAATGCTACGCAATTACTTTCCACCTCGAAGAAATTGAGCGTTCTCATGTTAGGGATCGACAGCGTGAGCCGTTTGAACTTTATACGAAGCGCGCCCACTACCGAGAGATACCTCCTCGAGACCGGATGGATTCGACTCGACGGTTACAACAAGATGGGCGACAACACGTTCCCAAATATGATGGCGATCCTCACAGGGCAGAATCAGGAACAGGCGTACACGATTTGCAAACCTACCGTCCCCACCATGCTCGATCGTTGTCCTTTCCTCTGGAGAAATTTTCGGGACGCGGGATACGCGACCGGTTACGGGGAGGACGAGACATCTCTCAACACGTTCAATTATCTCAAGATGGGATTCTTTCGGCCACCGACCGATTATTACCTTCGACCGTACATGCTCGCTTGCGAGAAATTGCTCAAAGTGAAGAAGAGGTAAGAAGCCTTTCCTTTTTCTATTTTACTTTCTTCTCTTCTACGCTCCACGATGGTGTCCTCTCTTTCTCTTTCTCTTTCTCTCGCAGATTCGGATTGAAGTATTG
>NW_006263826.1:134262-145862 GCF_000469605.1 Apis dorsata | reverse complement strand
CCGGGCCCGAAACGAGCTTCGACAGAATCTTGGATTACGCGATCGACTTCGCCAGCTCGTTTCCTCTCGATCTACCGTACTTTGGCTTTTTCTGGACGATCAGCGTGAGCCACGAAAACGCGAACGGATTCTCGTCTATGGATGATCGATTGCTCGACAAGTTGAAACGAATGGAGAGGGAGGGGGTGTTGAACGAGGCGATGATCGTGTTACTGAGCGATCACGGGATGCGATGGGGACCGATCAGAGACACGTTCGTCGGTTGGTACGAGGAGCGACTACCGTTCCTTTACGTTTGGTTGCCGAAATGGTTCCGGGACGAGAGGCCGGGGGCGTATCGATCGCTACGCGCCAACCGGAATCGGCTTACCTCCCCCTTCGACCTCTACGAGACGTTGAGGGAGGTGTTGAGTTTGTCGGGTGGGAGGGCGAATCCGGCCTCTGGTTGCCCAAAGTGTCGAAGCCTCCTCTCAGGTCCCGTACCCCGAATCAGAGGTTGTTCCGACGCTGGCATCTCCTCCCATTGGTGCGCGTGTACCACGTTCCAACCGGCCGATCCCCGCGACCCCCTCGTCCGCAGAGGATTGCGAACGTTTCTCGAGCATGTGGACAACGTGTTGGACCGGTATCGGGACAAGAGGGGCAGACGAGTGTGCGCGAGACTCGGTTTGAAGAAGTTGCATCGGGTGGATCAGGTGGTCGATTTTGAACGAAATCGCGACAGCAACGGTAGCCGCGTCTATTTCTATCTGATACAGGTGAGCCCGGGCGACGGAAAGTTCGAGTTCACCGTTCGATACCACGGCGAGAACGGTACGTATACCGTGTCCGATCACGACGTGAGCAGACTCAATTCTTACGCCTCGGCCGCCGAATGCCTGAATCGTGGGATGAAACAATATTGTCACTGTCTCAAGGTAAAACGATGAAGGAGAAATCAAGCGTGGTACATATAAACACCTATCTTCCTGTGGTGTATAATTTGGGCAAAATTAATGGATATATATATATATATACTATATATACATATATTTTTTTTACTACGCATCTGTTTGAACGATCAAAAATTAATTCACAAGTTAAACTAAACGGTGACTCGTCGGCAGACGTACGAAAAAATAAATAATAATTTTTCGCAAAAACGTATATTCGTTTCTTTCTTCTCTTTCTCTCTCTTTCTCCCTTCTCCTTTCTCTTTTCTTCTCTTTCTTCTCCATCTCGATTCGCATCGATTTCGCGAAACGAAAGAGAGATCATCGATCGATCCATCAATTGAACGCGGCAGCGTCCAAGCTTAACCGAGAAACGCGACCGATCTCGCGAATCGTGGCCTGCTCGTTGCCAATACCTTGCGTACGCCGTCGTCGATGAATCGGCCCGTGTTCCGGTGTCCCGAACAACATCACCGTCACCGATTTCTTCCGTCGGGGATGCGACACCGTTAAACCCCTCCTCGCCAAAAATCCGTCCAGGATCCTGATCCTCTCGTACAAACTCTCGAGATCGCAGCTCGAGTATCGTCGATAGTTTCTTCCCACTCCTCCTCGTTCGGGCCACGAGTCGATCGAGGCCGGGTCGAAAGCGTGCAAATATCTCCATATAGCCGTTTCCAATTCGCCGTTGCTCAATTTCTCGTAACTACCCACCATCGATCCCACGGTCGTCGATGTTCTTCCCAGGTAACAATCGCGCGCGCATACCGACAATTTCCTCATTGATCTTCGGAACGTATCGCACGGAGTCGAGGAGATAGACGCGGCGCTCGATCCACCGCTGTTACCGCCTACATTCTGCCTTTTCAACAATTTCACGATCGTGCTTCTCGCTCGATCCAATCCTCCTCTCTCTTCCTCCTCTTCTTCCTCTTCCTCCTCCTCCTCCTCCTCTTTCCCCTTCCTCGTTCCTACCTCGCTTCCTTCGAAATCCGTCAAGATCACGGTGGCGCAACCGCATGCACCCTCGCAAGAACATTCAGTCTCCCATCTAACGCCGTCCGTCGAGGTTTCGTCTTGCGATGGCCATTCTTCCGGATCCGCGCTTTCCTCCATCTCCTTCTTCTTATCCTTTTTCCTTGCCTCCGCGGTAGAAGAGGAAGCAGGTTTCGTTTCGATAGGAAGAATGCGTAAACTTCTTCGCTGGAAGCAGGATCCAATCGAGGAGTGTGGACCGACCGTCGTAGATCGGATCGAATTCCAACTGTGACGAATCTGCGGATACGCGCCGAGAATTTGGTTGTCCAGATACGAACCTCGATTCAGATTTCCCTCTAGCGCGGAGGACGAGATTCGAGGACCGTTCGATCGACGAAACCAGTTCCTTCGTTCCGTTCTCTCTTCTTCCTCTCCTTCTTTTCCATTCCTGTAATCATTGTCATCCTCGTCGTCCTCGTCGTCTCGCACGCCTGAACGTGAAATGAAGAAGTTTGAAAAACGCGTCATTACGGCTTACATACCGTTCACTGGTGAAAAGAAGTTTCGCGCAAGGAATGCGAGTCTAATTTGGAAGTAAATTTTCACACGTATTTTTGTTGTTTCTCGTCGTGTCGTATTCGTTACATATACCGATCCAAAAACGATAATCTATATACAAAAACTTTTTATGCTTAAAGATACATAAAATCCAGAGAATTCTAACGTCTCGATATAAAAATTTTTTTTATTTTTCATCAATATGCGAAGGTAATTATGATTTGAAACGATAATTTAATTTATAAATGTAGTTTCATATTCGAATAATTAAAATAATAATTGTATGATGTATACGAATATTTCAGCTTTCAATTTTAAAAGATTATTCTAATACAAATGAAAGTAATTTTTATGATTTCGAATGTTTAGGTTATTTATAAATTATAGCTTTTTTATTGCTATGTAGCGTGTGGTGTCAGGTTTGTCAACAAAGCGCTTGAAATGAAGATAAGCGATCCTAGCGAAGGATCCCTCTTACCTCTGTGCCGTCTCGCAAGACTTCTCTTCAGCAGCGAACTATACTATACTATACTATATCTCCGCCAACTTTGTCGAAATTTTAAATCAACATTTTCTCTAATAAATTTTATTCTTTTTTTTTACTTTCCTTATATTTTTATATAAATTCTTTCAAAATTAATTACGACTAACATCCTCGATCATCATTTCCATCTACTTCTCGATCGAAATCTTACATTTGTAACATTCTAAACGATTCAATCTATTTAGAATCAATTTTTTTTAATATCTCGAAACATATTTCTTTTTTTAAAAATATTTTCTTTGAAAAAAATTTTAACGTTCAAAAAAGTACTTAAAATCCAATCAAAATCAAAAAAGCAAAAATTAAGAAGATAAAAAAAAAATTTAATCAAATCTCCTTTATACATATATATATATATATGTATGTATGTATGTGTAAATTTTATTAATATTTTATAAATTAGTAATAATACAAAAAATTACTATCAAAAATATCGATAAAATAATAAAACGAAATAAAAATTAATATTTTATATAAACAAACTACTTACTGGCGTTCGAATCAGCGGCCAATAATCCGGATACGCTAAAGTGTCGCGATATAGATCCCGGAGGAGTGATGTAGGGAGGTGGTGGACTCTCCGGCAATCGAATAGCACGGTTCTTCGAAGATATTTCCAGATCTTGATTACCGCTCGACGTACCCGCCTCGATGATGGAACAAACGGAGGATCGACCTCCCCCCACTTCCAACCTTGCAAGATGGAAACAACGTTCAACGTGTGTTTATTTTTTCAATAAAGACTTAATGCCTAACTCTGACTGGTGGAAAAAAGTCTCGCGGTAAAAATGCGGTGATTGATTTTTTTTTGAAAGAAAACGCTTCAATATATTAGACATAGAATTCAGAAAATTCTAACGTAATCGATATAATATAAAATTTTTTTTATTTTTTATAATATGCATTAGGCTAATTACGATATGTACAATAATTTAATTTGTAAATATAATTTCGAATAGTTAAGATAATATTTGTACGAATATATGTCTCGAAATAATTATATGAATAATAATTTAGAAAATATTTCAACGCTTAGACAATCATCCTAACGTAATTTCATAAATGAAAATAATTTTTACGATTTTGAATATTCAAATTATAGCTCTTTTACTATTATGTATAGTGTATAGTATAAGAATTGTCAACAAAACGTTTGAAGTGGGTATAAGCGGACTCCTGTAATATCCCGCGAGACTTTTTTTCAGCAATAAATAATACGAACGAGAGCGAAAAATATAATATATATGAGTCGAAACTTACGAAGAACCTTGAAGACTCGAACAAGAGTTTCTACCTCGAAACATCCTTCGCTTCTTCCGACCAATCATCTCCGAGTCGAATCCGAGCTTCACCACTTCGTCGTAGCCCGGTGGCGCCTCGTATACCGGGGGATCGTCTGTTACGGAAATTTCGTCGATCCGCGCGCCGTCTGCAATGTCGAAAACTGTCGAAAGTGATAGATGAGAAAGGGCCGCGTGTAATCAGCTACATCGCGCTTCCTATCGTGTCTTCCTACCTAGAAGCTCGCTGATCGTTTGCAACCTCGACTGAAGTTCTCTCTGTTGCCTGGCTCTTGCCCCCATTCTGTACAGCAGGATGATCAACGCCGATATCAAGATGATCAGGCCGAGGCTACTCGCGACGAACACCAACGTGGCTGTCTTCAGATCCGGATATCGATCGATCTTGGGAAAGTAATAGTTGGCCTTGTTCGCGTGCCACTTTCGATCCTCAGCTTGATCTTCCATCTCCCAATCTTTTTTGTTTTTTTTTTTTTTTTTTTTTTTTTTTTTTTTGCCGAACAAAACGTCGATTCGAGGCGCGAAGCGCTTTAACGGACGGATACTTTACCTCGAAAACATGTGGCTGGCTCGTCGCTATTGTCCCCGCAATGGTCGAACCCGTCGCAATTCAGTTGATTCGGTATGCATCTGTGATTACGGCAAAGAAAATCCGAACCGGCGAAACAATCTGCAAAAAATGGGAAACAACGAATTTCGAAAATATCCGTCTCGAAAGTTCAAGTTTTTTTCGCTCACCCATGTAGCTGAAAGCCGCGTACGCAATGGCAAGATGGGAGGATGGGCCGAACGTTCCTCGAAAGCTAACGTGAAACCCGCTCGCCACTGGCGCCACGTGTTCCCTAGACGTGTACCTAGACTGTTGAACTTGACTGGTCGGATGCCTTAAAATCTCGAGCGGTAAAAGGGCCGAGGTTGGTCCTTGTTTTATCACCAGTTCCGTATTCCCGGCTGAAATCGTCACAGTGATAACATCTACGAGGAGTGAAAGAAGAAGATAAAGGAATCCCGCTCACCCATATCCGCGAAAGTGGTCACCTTCAGATACATATGTGTTTTCAAGTGTAGAAAATTTTTGGTTGGTCTGATCAACCAGACACAATCGTACGTCTTCACACCTTCACCGACCATATCCATCATGGTGATGGCACCGCCAAGATTTTCCACGTATCCCCCGCAATCGGTTATCGGTTTCACTGACTTGTCCAACGAATGCCCGATCACGAAGGAGTAGAATGCCTTATAACCTAACCCAGTTCCACCGTTCGCGTAGAATCGTATCAGCAACGAAGGGCCCGAGCTCATTATTACCGGTGGACGAAATCTCGCTCCGCTGCTCACGTCCAGACGTTGACCGTTCCAATCGTAGAACTGTATACGAATGATACTGTACGATAGATATGTACGACAGATATAGCATATCCGCCATCATCATTTTCCACTTACCTCCATTATCGACACGGTGGCCAATTGAAAATCGCTGAACAACAATCTGATGCGGCAAGACGATGCCTCGTTAGGACACATGACCACGTATTCCAAGCCTAGATCGCGAGGATACCGAGCTGGGAAGAACGGCGATGTTAAAATCCCACCACCGGTGTTGTTCAAACCTTTTGCTGCTTGACCGGTCAATTCCGTACCTTTTAAGTGCAATCTGTTTCCTGTGTGGATCAAATCACGTTGATCAATCGTTTTTCCTTTTTTTTTTTTTCATAACCACTTACTTTCTGCCATATACTCGAGAGTGAACGCGTGCATATGTGACTGACTGTAGAACAACGTGATTGACAAGGTTCTCGTGCTGGATTTATAAGTGATGGGTGCGTACAATCCGCAAAATGGTGTCCCGGACACATCCTCGTACGGTGGTTCCGAGATCCATACGTAATCGCATCTATACAAAACGAAAAGACGTGGGGAAAAACGTGTGTGTAAGGATCCGGCAAAGCTGCATAGGAGTTACCTGCACGGGCTGTCCATCGTAATTGTACCGTCGCCGCAATGATGGGACAACGCGATGGTCTGGAAGGTGACTATTATCACGCAGGAGGGACATGTGACCAACTCGAGACTACATTCAGCGTGGGAACTGTTACTCGTATATACGAGCGAACCCTCGCCTTTCCTCGCCTCGTTTCTCACCATCGAAACATTCTTCGCGTACAATATACCCTTTTCGCCCAATTCCAGATACAATCGCCGACCGTTTTGAACTCCGCAGATATCCTCGTTCCGAACAACGTTCCCCTCGATCATCGCGGCGATCGACAACCATAGTAACATCCCTGTAATCGTTTTCAACGCCGATAACGCGATTTCGATGATTCTCCTATGCTTATTTCATCTTTCGCTCGCTTCTATTCCGCATCACACACGCATCATCGCTTACTCTCCTTCTATCTCCCCTCCTCCCCCCCCTCCCCTCTTCTCTCCATTCTTTCAATTTTTTTTTTAATCAGTCACGCACCAATTTTCGCTCGTGTCACTCTCGGTCGAAATCTTACCGAGTCTAAACCGATGATGCATCTTCTTTCGATGAAAGGAAAAAACGTTCTGCCTTTCGAGAAACTACCATCGCGATTTACCATCTACGTAATTTCATTAGTTCCCAACGCTGTTACGTACCTTCTTATTACCGTATCAAGCATTTTTATGGTATCTTTTCCACACTCCCGCTCCCTCCTTATCCCCTCTCCCTCTCTCTCCCTCCCTCTCTCTCTCTCTCTCTCTCTCTGTCGTTTTAAAAGTGGACAAATGCCTCTTCACCTATACACCTTTCGGATTTCCATCTTTTTATTTTATCGATGCGATACTTTCAGATTCTCGAATAAATAAATATTTCTTTCTCTTTTTGTCTTTTCTTATTTCTTCATCTTTTCAAGAAAAAATCTTTTCCAGATGATTACTTATGGAGGAATTATGAAAAATCAAACTATATTTGTAAGATTGGAAATTTTTATGTAACATAACGCGTTTCCATGTTACAATTTTTTACATAGAAGAAATGAAAATAGAAAATGGATGACTGGCTCGCTCGATAAATTTTATTCATTGCTCATCCCGAATTTACGATCCCACATAATATCGATCGAGCAATCAGGATATTTGCTATACACTTTACGATCTAGAATGATGAATGA
Source organism: Apis dorsata (assembly GCF_000469605.1). Lineage (NCBI taxonomy): Eukaryota > Metazoa > Arthropoda > Insecta > Hymenoptera > Apidae > Apis > Apis dorsata. Next base: position 138,406 of record NW_006263826.1, on the reverse strand, counting down.
AGGAATAATATCGAATTCAATCGGAAAAATTGTTAAGATTGATTTCTTAGAAATAATTCTTTTGCTATATCCTTTTGTATATTCTTTTGACACTATTTCCGTACTTCGAATTTCGATATTATTGCGTATAAGATAAAAATAATAAAAAAAAAATATGTATATGCAACTTTTAATGTAATGTAATGACTTACGCTGTATAAAAATTGAATTGAATAGAACTCTGTTCGAACTTTTAATCAATAGATTAAAAAGATAATTAATATCAGATTCGTTTCTCGAGCGAAAAAAAATTTTCAGAACAATTATAGACGAAGAGAGGAAATGATGGGACAAGAACAGAAATAGAATAAAAATATTGAGATCATCTTGAGAATGCCGTAAATGAAACACAAAGAAAGAACGGAAAATGGTGGGAGAAGGCTAAAGATAAAGCAAGAATCGACACTTAACGCCATCTCTGGATTGGACTTTTCGAAAAAAATTGTTCTTAGAAAAGATGGCGCTGACGATCAATTCTTATCGTATTTATCTTTCACTATTTTCCTCTCCTTATATAGCTGATGCCTGTTCAAACTAATCTTTGTAAAATAAAATATTTATTTTTTATTCCTTGCAATTGTAATTTTATATTGTTGAAATTTTCAATCATTATTGATATCGCGATTTTATTGTTGCCGTGAATCGGTAACAAAAAAAAGTATCAAATAACTAATGCGTAATTATTATCGTGTCAATCGGTAATAACTTTCGAATTTTGCTTGTGAAAAAATACGTCAGATGCCTCTGAAGAGAACATGGAGAGAAACGGAAAGAAAATTTACCTTGTCTCTCATTGTCAAAACAAAATATGAAGAAAGATTTGGATTTGCTGTCCGTATCGCGTGATTATTCGGATAATATATTAAGCATGGATCTTGCTATAGATTTAGAAAGGCAAAGATTTCCATTTTGTATAGTTTGGACACCTTTACCGGTTCTTACGTGAGTAAAATGGAAAAAAATAAATGCATCGAATTGGTGCATCATATTAACCTAACTCGATATCGCATCAAAATTAATTAAAGTAATTTATATACTCTTCGAATCAAATATTTACGAATATATCGGTTTTTCTGGCTTGGCGATTTTTATTCCTTGATATCGCAATCTCGAAACGTATATATTTTCATCTTCATTCTTAAGGTATTTTTTACCGATTATCGGTCATATGGGTATTGCCACTTCTACTGGTGTGATCCGAGATTTTGCCGGTCCATATCACGTTGCCGAAGATAGGATGACATTTGGAAAACCTACCAAGTATTGGCAATTGGATTATACCAAAGCCAAAGGAGGCGTGCAGGGATGGGATTCTGCCGTTGCAGAAGCTAGTGAAATCTATAAAGGTAGAAAGGTAAGCTTATTAAATATATTCCTAAAGCCAGAAAATATTTTTCTAATCTTAATCTTTCCCCATTATTAAATCTATTATTCTTTCTTCACAGCACTATATATGTTATGATAATTGTCATTCACATGTAGCAACAGCATTAAACTTAATGGCATACAATAATTTAACTAATTGGAATATGATAAAATTAGGATTCCTTATACTTGTGCATGGAAAATATGTGAGGTAGGAAAGATATTTTTAACCGTATTTTTTTACACAACAAACGTAAACACGGTTAATCGTTACACGATACGTGTATATTTTTCAGCTTTACAGGTTTCCTTAAAACATGGATGCCATTCATATTTCTCGTCATTATCATGACTTCATTATGTTTGTTACTACGATAAGATCTTTTAGAATACTTAGATAACGTTCGCACATCTTCTTTCTTGCTCGATTATATTTGATATTTATATTAGCCGAAACATTGTTATTCGTACAACATTGTATCTCGATGAAAAGATCGATCATTTAATAATACTTATTGTTTTATTAAAAGATATATACATCGATATTTAAAAATTACACGTGTGTTACAAATGTATAATTTCGTTATCTATAATATAGAGTATATTTAAACTTATCGGATAAGCGATTTATCTTACACTGGAAACGCATAGAATCGTGAACGTGTCATCTTTGAACAATAAATTTGTGCTCGCACGTCATTGAGTGTTATTAAGCCATTGCAGTTTATATCTTATTATCTCGCTTTTTCTCATTTTCATTTTCTTTTCTTCTCTCGTCAAACGTAAAATGATGAAAATCAGCAAAAATATAAGAGTGGATTTTTCATATCAACCGACATAGCCGATATGTATATGAGCATGAAGAAAACGAAAGTGTTCACGCCAGTGTATTTTTAACGATACACTTACGCAAGAATTATATTGCACGTGTTGGCCAAAACACTCAAGAATTTTAATTCGACGCGAACGTTACGTGATCTCTGAAGACATCTGATATGCGGAGAGAAAATTATTCGTTATTTCTACTATTCATTTCTGCCACGATGCTTTCTTCCAAAGCGAAATTATAATCATAATTTTGATTCCTTATTGTCTCTATGAAGGATAAAATTTCACTAATTCTAAGTTGATCTATCTCGAAATCATTGCTCGCGTTAATCTCCAGGTATTTGCACAATTTGAATGGAACGCCGTTCAAATAATGCGTACTCTCTCCTTGGTTAAAATCTTTGGACGAATCGGTTGGTACAGCTTGTCCGAATTCTGGAACAGGAGGTATGTACGAAGGATACAAGTTACCGCTAGGATACGTAGACGTGGTGTCATGACTTCTGTTCCCTTGTATCGACGAGGTCCAATTCGGAACGAATTCATAATCGTCGCTTTGATTCGATACTTGTTCCTCTTCCGTCGAATCAGATGGCGAATCCTTGTGCTGTTTCTTTCGCCCGAATAACCAAGACATTTTTTTTTACAAATACGACGCGGAATATCACAATGTAATTCGAGAGGTTATCTGTGTGAAAAAACTTGTCGATATAATCAATTGACGATTAAATATTCGATGATGCACAATGTAATGAATTCATATTCGCACAATACGAATTTAAAAGAAAAAGAATAAAAAATTACTCACATATCAATTTGAAAAATGAAATAAAACGTCTACAATCGAAAGTTCCGACTTAAAAGTTGATTATGGTCGATCGATGATCATTTGTGGTATTATTATTTATCATTTACCATTTTAAAAGAACATTGTACAGTCCTTGTACTTGAAATCCAAACCTTTCTCTTGAATAATTAATTTTATCGATGCCAATAAAGTGTGATGATTTAACTGACGTATACTTTTTGGTTATACGTTAGTGATACGCGAAAACACATTGTTTTCAACATTGTCCGTTAGATGTTAGCACCGAGGTAATCGAATACAGCGCAAGCGTTCCAGTGAAATGCTATAAGACGAAGAGTAGGAAAGAGAAAAGTAGAAGGAGAATAAAGGAAAGAACACCTGCAACGTCATCGTGTAATCCTTGTCGTCCGAGGTCGTCTAAGTAAGATACAGCAGTCGCAGTGGTAGTTGGCAAGCCTGCAACGATCCACTAAATTGTAGGTTAGAGATAGCTTGTACAATTAACTCGCGTAGCTATACGAAATCGTGAAATCGTAGATAACGATGAAAAGTTGAGAGCTATTAATCGTGGAAAGTTTCATCGATAGTTTGTTCGCGACGAATGGTGTCGTTGTGGATACATAGGTTCGATGTAAAAGCTAGGTATCGTTCCGCAGAATCCAATTTACGCGTTCCTCGTGTTGTCTCGAAACGCATGCGTGCTACCAAGGTAACGAAGTGCATCTGGCAATAATCGGGCGAGCCGTTATAGTTGAACAAACCACGTCGAGGTAGCAGGGCGATCGCATTGTTTTTATGTTTCTCGTATGTGTACATGCCATGCATATACGCTCTGTGTAAGGCGTATCGCGAGTGTCTCGCGAGCGATCAACGTAACTGTCTTCTACGCGTTCGTTGTTTTCCAAGTGTTTGTGGTAAAAGAGAAATTACACCGAGTACCATTGTAAGACGTCGGTTACGTTCGCGCTACGCAAAGGTGTGGCAGCGTTACCAGTAAGTCTCTTGGTGTTGGTGAATTTACGCGGTACCGACCATTGCTAGTTCTCCCGTTTGCTACTCGTCCATTGCGTATTGCTTCTTTTTCTCTTTCCGTCTCTTTCCCTC
>NW_006263826.1:130811-133807 GCF_000469605.1 Apis dorsata | reverse complement strand
TATATATATATATATATATCTGCTTTTTCTCTCCTCTTCTCGTCCTCTCTCTCTTTCTCATACATACACATATATATACACACTCATTCTTTATTTCTCCCTCAACACCATTCTTTTCTATCTATTCTGTTCTTGCCTTCATGTCACACACGCGCACGTACGCACGCACGCACGCACGAATGCGAGCGAGCGCGCGTGCGTTTGCACACACAAAAACATACATTTATTTCCTTCTTTTTCTTCCTTACGTTGTCATATACATGCAACTCGTACATACAACATTCTCAACACGAATCTACGCGTCGCATTTTTGCCACGTGTCGAACGATTAAAATGTGTGTATATACATGGTTTACAAATTGAAATGGATTTTTATACGCGAGAACAGTTTCTCAAGCATATTTCTTCGATCTCGGTCAGTCGATTGAGTGCATCTTAAAATTGAATATTCCATTTTGGGAAATGGAACGCGATTCTAACGATGGAAGCGAGTGACTGTTTTTGTGACTTTCGATCTGTTACCGCTACCACTACCGCTACCGCCACTCTTTAGTCACCACAGCCACCATCATCACCACAGCTACCAGTAGTAGTACCACCACTACTCATTACCACCACCACCATCGCCACCATCACAACCACCAGCACCAATGCCACCGCGTCCACCTCCACCACCATCATCGTCATCATCATCAGCACCGTCACGGACACTGACACGGACTTGTTCACGAGCTACAAATACCAACACCACCACCAATACGACTCTCATCGTAATCGCGATTGAACAGCATGCCGTTCCTAAACAGAGTTTGATTTCTAAATCTAAATAACATACGGTTCTTTTATTTTCTCATTTTCTTTGAAAATTTCATCCCTTTTGAAACTTAAAAACTCACATTGATTTTTCATTGTTTATTTCCACGTAAATGACTTCATCATGTGGGTTCGTAAAATGAACGATGTTTCGTGATATTTGTGGATTCAGAGAGAAAAAAAAAAAACGTTCCAATTATATTTTGTAATCGAAAGTTTCGTTTCGGTTTCTGATCGAAATCCGATTTGTATCGAATTTGACGTGCGTGTAATCATCATGTGCGTGCGCGCGAGGGTACGCGCATTCGCGAGTACGACTCGATCAATGTGTGCTTTATACATTTCGTCATTCGCTATTTATTTAACAATTATTCGTTTCTCAAACAAATCGGGTCGTCAATTATGTGGAGACATTTTCCTATATTTTTTTCTTATCGTTTATCCGACGAATGGAAAAATTTCCCGGCTAGTGATTGATTTCGAACGAGGCGAAAGTATCGCGACAATGATGATATCGATCGCGGGTACAATACACGATGGAAATCGAGCACGTGTTGAGCGCGATAGCCGTTCGAGAGATCGATTCGTATATATATATATATATATATACGGAAGGAAAGGATTCTCTTCCACGATCGTATCCCCGAATTCGCGTCAAATGAAATTGTACACGTGACAAGTGACGCGTAGAAAGAAATATATTGAAATTTCCCATTGATAAGGATCAGAGTGGAAATGGAATCGCGTCGTCACGTGTCAACGATCATCAATTTTCACGTTTAGAATTTCTAATTTCGCGCTCGCGTACACTGTAGCAAATTGTGCCGTAGTTGTAGAAAAATATTGCTTGTTCGCGTTACAGGAAACGCATGCGACCAAAAGAGAAGAAAGTTACAACGTTGCAGCGTTGACGGTAAATGCAGGGTTCGGTGAATGTTGGAGGAAACAGAATGTCCAGCGAGCAAGCGCGAGCAAGCGCCATCGCAACGAAAGGTAAGTTTTAATCGTTTAAAATTTATCCTCCGCTTTTATACTTTACGTTCGACGAGTGTAACGGAGAACAACAACGATCAATAAATTTCGGATGACGTATCGTAATTTTTCGAATCGCGATTTACACGCGAAGGAAGCGAACCCTCGTCGAGGTCATCGTCAACGTCGACCCATGCTTGCGGTTGACGCTATTCTAACCGCGTGGGAACCAACGGTTCGCAAAGTCACCGTGACGCGTATTCGAACAATATTGTCGCGGATAAAAGACGCACGGTCATAAACGACAATTGTAGTAACGTAGATCACGGATCGCGTCTACGTTAAAAATTTTTCCTCGATATCTGTCGATATTGGGAATCGGTCGCGACACAATCAAGTGGAACAAGATAGCGAAATATATAGAAATTGTATTTGGAACGATCACAGCCGCGGCTCGCTTCTCACGGTTGATCGCGAAATCGCTGGCGCGCTCTCAACGTCAACGCGGAGGTTCATTCATCGTTTCGTATATATTTTCGATTCGTGCCACCCCTTCTCTTCCGCGATCGCACTTGTTGCCATTGAGCGTCGAGACGAGTCGAGTACGGGCGCATAGATCATCGATGCGACACGATGTGACGCGATTAGACCGGACCAGACGAAACGAAACGGAAAGAAGAGCGCAACGCGATTGGAAGAGGGGGGGGGGGGGGGAAAGGGACCAAAACGGAAAATTAGAATTTCAATTTCGGTTTTATTTTAATTGGCGCGAACCAATTTTCTTAATGGCAATGCGCGTGGATTAAAAAAAAAAAAAAAATGCGACGATATAAATGGCGTGGTCAGAGGGAAGGAAGAAACAAAAATAAATCTCGAAACGCAGCGGGGATCTTTCGATCCAAAATAGATCATAGATCACCGACCGTTCTTATCCGTCATACGTAATCCGTGATCCACGATCAATCAGTAGAGTTATTTCCCGTTTCGAACGGCGAAGCCTACGATTGATCGCGAACCGTGAGAGGAAAAGAGAGAAGGAGAGAGTGTGTGCGCGCGAAAGAGAGAGAGAGAGAGAGAGAAAGAAAGAGAGAAAATGCGAAAGGGAGGGAAGGGAAGAGAGAGATGGAAAGAGATAGAGTGAGAGAAAGAGAGAGAGAGAGAGAGAGACGGCATAACGTTTGTTGCACGGTTTCTCGAGCTTTCTATTTTTA
>NW_006263826.1:129230-130763 GCF_000469605.1 Apis dorsata | reverse complement strand
TCTCTCTCTCTCTCTCTCTCTCTCTCTCTCTCTCGATTCAAACGAATATTATCTTCCTTCTCGATTCTGTCCGTAATTATCCGTAATGCTCCCGTTTTCGAGCATCGAACCTTCTCGCCGAGGTTTCTCTATTAGAAAATAAAAATTGCGACCGATACGTCTCGTCGATTATCTATCGAATCGGAAATATTCCGCTCTTCTTGTTCGCTCGATCGGTGGCCGAAGATACAGGATTTGGGAAGTGTGGTTCCCGAGTTATGGAATTCGGCACGTAAGCAATTCGACGGCTTCTTAAATGGGACCATGTTCGTCTGTATATGTAGAAAGTGCTCACCGTAAGAATCAAAAAGATTCCTAAGCACTTCAACGTCATGATTTTTCGAGTGTCGTGTTCCGAGGATGCCGTCCACATTAGAAATTCTACCACGTCCTTGGCCATTTGCGACGCTGTTGCCGGCGTGTCGTCGTCGTATTCGACCGCTCCCTCGAACAACATCTACGAGGAAAGAGGATCGGGAAGGGATCATAAAAAAGAAGAAAAAAAAGATTATTCGAAGGAATTGAGTTGCCAGAACGAATCGTGTTTTTCATACTTGCGGCATCGTGGTACGTCCACCTGGAAAATACGCGTTAAAGTATTGATTCTGCTCGCTCGGGAGCCCTGCTGGTGGTTCCATCCATCCCGTTAACAGGGAAAACACGTAATCCACTCCATCCCTCTGCGTTAAAATCATGTAAGTCAAATCCGGTGGATAAGCGCCAAAATTGGCCGCTTTCGCCGCTTCCTCGTTCGCATACGGAGACGGAATGTAATCGGACAATTTTCCCGGTCTCATGAAATAATTCCCTTCATCGTCGGGACCATCCTCCACCTAATCGAAAGGACGAAATCGTTCCATTATCCGGATCGTTACGGATCCCATCCATCCTTCGCTCCTCCACTTTTCTTTTTATTTATTTATTTATTTATTTATTTATAATTCTAAAACGTTCGAAACAGAAACCTCAAACTCGGAAGCAATCTGTTTAACCTCTTCCAAGCTGTGCGTTACGTTGATCAAATCGAGAAAACGAACGTATTGTAGACTGTGACACGTGCGACACACGGTTCGATAAACCTGCCATCCTCTTCTCAGTGCCGCGTGATCGAACGCTTTAAATACACCGTTGAACGACCAAGGATACCTCGGTACCCGAATCTCCAAATCTAGCGCATTCACGGACGACGATTCATTGAGAAAATAAAGAATTGCCCCGCAGCAGCTTCCGATCGCTCCCGCCATTAATCCGAATAATTTCATTCCTCTCCTATCGGGACTAACATGTGATCTGTGTCTCTCCCCGCTATATCTATCGCGAAACTTTGCGCACAGAGCTCGGTTAATTCTACCGATTATCGCCATAGTTGATTTCTTCCTCGAATGGACGATCGGATGCGATCGACAGTCGAATAACGACTCGGTTCACGCGAATTCTCTCGAATTCCATCTCGCGTTGTAAATCGTTCTAAATCGTTCTAAATCGTTCGCTTCT
>NW_006263826.1:128739-129165 GCF_000469605.1 Apis dorsata | reverse complement strand
CGGCTTCTCCATTTATTTTTGCCTTCCGTCTTTTATACGAACGACATCTCTGAACGGTCTTCTTATAGGAGCAGACAACGGTTGATAACGCGGTGGTCGTGTTGCAAAGTCGAGGGGGAAGATTGATCGTTTGCCGATTTAAATTTCCTGAAAATTTCCAAAAGTTGGTTGAACCGCAGTTGGANTTTTTTTTTTTCTCTCTCTCTCTCTCTCTCTCTCTCCTTTCCTTCCTTCTTTCCTGAACGTGGTAGCTTCTCTCGCGGTTACGTAACGCCGCAAACGGCGTTACACAACCTTTTACAATAAAGGCGTCGAGTGTATTTCCGCGACGTTATAAATAAACTACTCGGTTATGCTTGGCATTATGCATGCGCGCATATTGGCGAGCTTACGTATCGTATCGAATCGGATCTGCGTACACCCTGT
>NW_006263826.1:125585-127625 GCF_000469605.1 Apis dorsata | reverse complement strand
GGAGGGGGGAGGGGGGAGATAGTCCGACGGAAACGACCGGCGATCGATTCGCCATGTCTATTTCTATTTTTATCGCAACGGCTCGTTGCTACGTGAACGGAGGTTACCGTTTCTACCGACGGACGATTCAACTTACCATAGCTGATTCTTAAAATCCTATTGTTTAACCTTCTCTCTCTCTCTCTCTTTCTCTTTCCTCTTCTACCACCTTCCACGCCACCTTTTTCACCTTATTAAATTTGATCACGTTGCTTCTCCTTTCGGAAATTTCGAAATTTCCACACTGGGAAGGGTGCGAGTATCTATTTTCCAGGCGACGAAACGCTTAGCGTAGGAGGCGCCAAACTTGGAGCACGCGTAAACCTCGTGCGAGATACGCGGAGAGTAGATATCGGGAGGGGGTAGTAAACATAACCCAGATACGGTGGAACGGTGGCATCTATCCGAAAAGAAGGAATCGGGAGAGGGGTAGAACCAATAACCTAGCTTAATAACGGTGGTATAAAAGTAAACGTTGATCCGTGCAAAGGTCATCCTCCATCTATTTATACGTTACTCCTGCCTTTTCCCTCCTTTTCCAATCTCTTCGCATCTCGCTCTCTTATTTTGTACATCTACAACCTTACCTCGTGTTAGCGTGTAGCTGTGTTATTTCATCTCTGTTTTTATCCTTTTTTTTCTGTCTCTCTCTCTCTCCTTCGTCCTTTTCTCTCGATGGATAAAGCTATCCTTTTTTTGTTTTCTTCTTTTTTTGTCGTCAATCTTCGTCTCTTTCGATCGAATCGAATCTTTCAATCCTCGTGAGAAACGAGAGCGAACGACGTATTTCGACGACAACAACGATAACGCGATCATGGTTGTCGCTACTTTTGTTTTCGGTGAGTCAGTAAAGAGCATCGCTATGACCTGTCAGGATGGCGCCAACGCGTTTTACGATAGTTTGAAAATATATACCGACCGCGTAAACCGCGATAAGATCAAGCTTTCATCTCGTAGATCGCCAACCGTCCCGATGTGTTTCTCTTTTTTGTGCAACGATTCGTGGAACGATTCGAGGCCTAGCAATCGTCAAGTGGTTCCACTTTTTTTCTCCTTCCATTCGTTTTCTATTTTGCACGCTTCTTGGGTTTCCATTTTCCTTCCTCGTCTCGTTCTTTCCTTCTTTCCCGATTCTCTTGGGCGCATCTAGCGACACGAAAACACGAACATTGGGCGTACAGCGAATATTAATGCATGTTTTTGCACGTGTAGACGTTTATTTTTCCTCGTATTTTTAGCAGCTGGTATTTTCGAACGGGACCGTTACTATTTTTATCCTAGCACGCCATACGGCGTATTACCGACGAGGAGACCACCTACGAAGTGAATTTTCTCCGTCTCTTTCTTTCTCGCTTACAGCTCGACACGTGAACAACATTACCTTAAGAGATATCTTGCTAATTCCGAAACGAGAATTCGAAAGGAAATAAAGAGGGAATAATATCGTTCGAGAAGGACGCGAGTCCTTCGGAATATTTGTATCGATTCAGCTTTTTCAAGTGGAAGATGTTTTACGATATATACGCGCCAACGCGTAATTAAACGGAGTTACGTGATCGACTGTGCAAATAAACATCTTTCGGATTGAGAATTGCAATTGGTATTCGAACGTGATGAGATCACGAACGGCGGTTATCGTGACTCGAATTTTTCCAAGATGCATAGGCGAAAAACGCTATGTTAACGTATATAAAAATGTAAATTGTATGTATTTATTTATGTATGAAAAAAAATCGGACGGTTTTTACGGATTTTCGGATTTGAAAAATGAATCGTCGATATTGGATGATTCGATGCGTAACGAATACCGTTATCGTTCGAGTCTCCCCGAGTGCTATTTCGAAGGGGTGAAAGGGCCGTAGCTAGGTAAGCCGCTAAAAATAACACCGGTACATCATATCGAGCGGCCGTCTATAAATAGTCGGAAGTGACGAGAGACCCTGGATGGATTGGAGTCACGAGCGGCGCTACCCAGCACGCGCCATCTTTTAGAAAAATTCA
>NW_006263826.1:121317-125536 GCF_000469605.1 Apis dorsata | reverse complement strand
CTCTCTCTCTCTCTCTCTCTCTCTCTCTCTCTCTCTCTCTCTCTCTCTTCCATTCGACGTCTCCTTCCACTTCTTCCAGAAACTCGATCGATCGTAATTACGGACGACGGATGAATGTTCATTGACGATACATTCTTTACAAGGTGAAACAACAAATTCTCGATGTAAAACGGATGTAAAACGGAAAAATATTTGTAACACGAAGTATGTTCTCGGATATATATATATATAAAAGTACACATCTTACATCCACGAATGTATCGGAATTCGCCGTTCGGCTGATCGATACATTCGAGTTTTAGGGTGGTGCGACGGAGCGAGGAAGAGAACGTAGGAAATGGTTTAAGAAGGGGTGACCTTGTCTCCTATTTTCGGAAGGTAGCTTTCTCGTGATTCCCGATAACTCTCTTTCTCTCTCTTATAGATTTGTTTTCTAAAAGATATGGGGATCATCGAAGTCGTATTATGAACAATGAAAGAAATTGAAAGATAACCGGGGAGGGGGGAGAGAAGATGCGGTAATAATGAGAAAAGAAACGTGGATATCGATCGAATTTAAACGAAAAAAGAATTTAATCGATTGAAAACAATCGTCCATTAGAGAAACCACCTGCAACTGATTTTTAGACATTTCAATGTTTCATTCTGTTTATTGTCTTTTCTTTCCTTGTATTGCCTTATTTTTTCAAAAAAAAAAAAAAAAAAAAAAAAAAAAAATGTATCGTGTAATCTGGAAATAAAACGCATCGGCCGAATACGATACGTTTGCGATATTATCGCCATTTTTAATCGCGGATGTACGCTATATAAAATTGAAAACTCGGCATTTGTTGTTATCGTTTTTCTTTTCCTTAACGAATAAATTACTCGCTGTTTAAAATAATTTGTAACAATACCGATTCGTAACGTAAAACTGAAACTTGTTTTTTATCGAACATCGAACGAGAAAATAAAAGGAAAATCAAATTTGCGATAAAGATAAAAAAATTCGCGTTTATTCGCTTACGCGATTTTCCGAGCGAAAAGAGAACGAAAGATAAAATGGGATAAAAAGAACAAGAGACAAAGAAAAGAATGGCAACGGACCTAGTACTAGACGGCGCTATGCGACGCGACGAAAACAATCGAGCAACGCAGACGAGTCCAAATTTTAACGGTACGTGGTAGTCGGTGGTAGAACGAAGGAACATGGAAAGGACGAAGAAAGACGATCGATGTGGCAGCGGAGAAGGGAGCAACGCGCAAAGGCAGCAGGAAGACGGCAGAAGGGCAACGGTTGCGAATAGGAGGATGCGGTGAAGAAGCGACGGTTGTTGCTAGAGTGGTAGAGAAACTGGTGGGTGGCGGTGAGGAGAGACGAACGTAGCGAAGCAGTTTTACAATTACGTAGCCGGCTCGCGCTCAGGCGAAAAGTACAAATGTGCTTCGAACGCAACAATACCGGGTCTCTATAAATAACCGAGATTCGCGAGTCTCACGAGGCAGGGCGCTGTCATCGTGCGCGCGCGACACCCCCCCAGAGAATGCGAGAGAATCGCGAAAGAAACAGTAGCGCGCATCGCGCGCGCAGTTCTCTCTCGTTATCCGTTACGTTTTTGCGCGCGCGTACCCGTTCCAACAAATTCGCAATTTTCCCTTTATATTTTGCGTGTTGTTCTCTAGAACTCTACTGTTGTCGATCATATCGTTTATCGTTGACGTGTCGATTTCTTCGTTCGTTCGACTCGATGGCTCGTCTTCGATAAAACATAAGCCATTATTCTTGCCGTTTATAATGTTTTCTAACTGACTCGCGATTAAATTCATCGGTTACCATTGGAATCGAATTGGTGTTTGTTGGTGCACAAAGTGATAATAGTGCGCAGTGATGCACACTGGTGACTAAATCACGTTCTAAATCTTATCAGTTGGTGTCAGCACTCAGACAGACCTACAAATATACCGACGTGATGTATGTTCTTCGAGAACGACGAACGAATGAACGAACAAACGAACGGAATTCGTTTTAAACAAGCGAGTGTATTCTAAGTAACGCGTCGTTGCGCATTTAATCGCATTTTTTCTCTTTCTTTCTTATCGCGATTCGACACTTGCCTGTTTGCATCTTTCTCTTCCTTTTTATTTCACCATTGATTCTTCTTTGTTCATCGAAATTTTTTATTCTCTGTTTTTTTGTATAATATTCAACGATCGAATCATTCCTCATCGAACATCGTAATATATCGTAAATCACGAAACGACCAACCTTATTTTTCTCTAACCTTATTTTTATCTCATCGTAATTCAATGTAACAGTCGATATTCGAGTTTTAAAATTCCAGTTATTTTTACCATTTTTATATACCGTTTAATCCATATTCGACAATTTTTCTCAATCGATAATGTCCATGTTTATTCGAATCATCATTTCGATTTCGTGTCGTGATTCAAAAGCCAATTTTGGATCAACCGGACACCTGTTGTACTTGGCGTCGTTTGTGTAACTTTGAGATATATACGAACGGTCGACGCGTTAATATTTCTTTTTCGTTCTCTCATTAATTTTTTTAATTTAATTTTAATTTTAATTTTAATTTTAATTTACGATGCGCAAAACAACACCGCTGATGGTATTTTGTTTCTTTCAAGTTTTTACATGGACTTTCAATGGTTTCTCAATTTCATAAATAATGTTATCGTTTCTTTCATGCAAGCATTCTTTGCATTCTTCTCGATGCTTGTTTTCCCGTCAACCGGTAAATGACATAAACGACGAAAAAAGAAGAGAAAACAAAGATATTGACGCGTACGTACGTACTCAATATAATCACGACTGTACAGAGAAAGACCAGTCGGACTAGTTTTCGCAAATGGTTTTAAATACCATTTACCAGAGGGTAAGCAATAAGGGGAACGAACTTTGTCATACGGATGGGCAAGGAGAATTCACATTCGTGTTTGCGCGATGCCAACACCGGGTCACGCGTTCGAACGCACGCACGTGCGCACGCCACGATTCATCGTTTTACCACGGTAGACTGACATTTGCCGGGATATCGCGGTTGACGACACACGCAAGCGCATGCGCATATCGCCCGTACAAATTCGAGTTTTCGAGTGCTCAATTCGTGACTCTTTTCGATACGAGAAAAATGGCAACTTCGATACGATCGTTTCCGAATCAATGAATTTTTCTCATCGCGTATACTATATTCTCGAAATCGATTCGCGAATCCATCGCAACAAAGAGCAGAAAGTGAACAAGCTTGACGTCACTGGAATCATTCGCGCCACTTAGACCAAGTCACGAGTTCAATTTAGAATGCGAACGGTCAAGTACCGTGCTTCGATCAGCCGTTTCGTTCCATAACCTGTAAAATGTTGGACTATCATTTCATGTTGGAAGAATAATGTATTCATACATATACGAAAAAGAAACCGAAAAAATATCCGTTGAAATTATCGTGAACTTTGAAAAGTCAATGGTGAAAATAGCGTAGAAAGGGAAAAAGAGAGAGAAAGATCTAGAGTCTAGATGCGACCAAGTCGATTCGAGTTATACCGATATCACCTCCATTATGAGGTCATTGGTCTTCCTTCCTCTTGGTTACTCTGAACTCGTGGAAATACATAGCACGTAGTCGTGTACGTATACACGCCTACACACGTCGGACTAGTGCGATCTCTTTGCTTCACAACGGTTATATTTCGAATTAAATCATTCTTCGACACGATTTTTCAACGCGTTCGTTTTCTCGTTCGTTCGCACAATTTTTTTTCTTATCTTCGCGTAGATAATCACAAATCCTATCACAAAAATGGATCGTTGCCGAATCTCTGATACGTTTTCCGCGAAGAAAAACGATGATTGAAAAAAGAACGAAGGAACAAACAGAGAAAGTAACGTGTGTGCGTATAGGTGTGACGGGGTAAAGAGGAAGAGGACTAGAAGGAGACGCGTGTACAGTCGCGTTTAGTAGGTGCGTATATAAATGTCATCCTATATATAGCGAACGTTCGTCTAATCTTAGCTACTCGGCCACCGGCCAGGAACACGAGTAAAAACTTACTTTGCCTCTGTTTGCTCGTCCTCCTATCTCGCTCGCACCAACTATCCTTCGGTGAACCGACGCGACGCAATCGAGTTTCCGCTCTCGACTTTTCTCCCACGCGTTCTCTCTTAGATCCTTAGATTCTCTCTCGCGATACACTATCTCGCGGATTCGGATTGGATGACGGT
>NW_006263826.1:118933-120578 GCF_000469605.1 Apis dorsata | reverse complement strand
ATCGAAAACGTTCCTTCTCTTTTTTTTTTTTCAACCTGATGTCTGAGAATCGAATTTCGAGAGAGTTAGCGCGATAAAGAGAATGGAATTCGACGGATTTTTCGAACGCGACGGAAAAAAAAAAGTATGGCGGATAGAACGGGTTTCGGATAAATAACCGTATAATAAATATCGATAAATATCGATAAATCGGGGCATAATATTCGATATTTCCGGTTGAACGAACGTAATTGCGATCGCTACCTTTCGGTTAGGGTAACAGGAGCACGAAGGAAAGAGAGGTGAACAAGAGCGGCAAAGCAAACCCGTCGAGGAACGGCCCTCCTCCACGATTAACCTTGGACTTGACTNGGAATTCTCGCAGCGTACAGTGACCTCTGCTCGCCCGCTAACTCGACGCTCGTCGAGTCTCGATCCGTTCGCGCTCGCGCTCATCTTCGGCCCGTTCTTCTCTCGTCCCATCCGTTCCCAACCGATTCCAACCGATTTCGCCCGATCGATCCCATTCAAATCGAGAGAATCGAGGCTTGGTCGCGTATCGCTCTGCGCCTGCGCTGTATAACCCTTCCTTCTCGTCCGCACGAACCGAGCAAGCAAGCTTTTCCGATCGAGCGATAAAAAAACTTTGGTTTTGTTTATCTCTTTTTATACCAGACTTTTCTCTCTCTCTTTCTCTCTCTCTTTTTCTCTCTCTCTCTCTATCTCTCTGTTTCAGAAGACGTGGGTTACAGAAGTGTCGAGATCGCGTCCGCGTTTACGCATCTACCGCAGAAAGGTAAGGAACGGAAAAGGGATCACGACTCGTACGACTCGCTGGAGGCGTTCGAATCGAGATCGAAAACGTCGAAATCAAGCGAGAGCCGCGCGAACAACGAGAGTCGCCTTCGATTTAAAACGTGGAAAAAAACGTCGAAATCGTTCTCTCGATTTCCGCTCGCCCCCCTCTCTTCCCTTGACTTCCGCCGGTGAAGAAGAATATTTCGGCCGGTGTGTTCCGAACATGCTCGACGACCAGACCATCGGCGGTGGATTAAAACTCGATTAAACGCGAGAAAAAGAGAAGATAAGGTACTTGCCGCGCATGACGCTTCTAAAAATAACCGCGGTATCGAGACTCGGCTGACCGTCCATCCGTCTCTGTTTAACCATTAAACTCGTTGCTCGTTTTCGCGATACCGCGGAATACACCTCCGTTCTTTCGACGTTCACATTATTATTATTATTATTATTATTATTATTATTATAGTCGTTATACCCGCGTCTCACGTCCACCATTTCTCCTTTCGACCATCACGAGGCTATTACCCATCTTTTTACTTAGAGTCGTAAAACGATAATCGCGTATGCGTATCGATTCTTCTTCTACGGATATATATATATATATATACACACACACACACACATATATATACACATATATATCGATGTGTGTCGATGCACAGAGATGGCCAGGGACACACCAGGCTCCCCGATGTCCAGACCGAGAGACTTGGTCGGCGGAGTTGGCGCTACTACGACCACCTTGACATCGAGCGGTTATCACACTGGTTCCGCGGATCCATCCACCCTTCATGGCCACGTGTTGCAGCAGAAGATACTCGAGGTAGTATAAATCGATCGAACAGCGAAATTGTTGAAATCTCTT
>NW_006263826.1:117092-118904 GCF_000469605.1 Apis dorsata | reverse complement strand
TTTTTTTTTTTTTTTTTTTTTTTTTTTTTTTTTTTTCCCTTTCAGCTACAACAGCATCATCAGCTTCAACAACAAATTCTCCGGCAACAATATCAGGCGCAGGAACGACAATTGGCCGAACTGCACGAGCAACAGATGCATCAGTTGAAGGTAAGTGAAATATATCTCTTATATATATATATAATAATAATAATAAAAGTAGAAATATTTTTTGTACCTTTTGTATCAGGGTTGATTAAAATATATTTTAATGATTATTAAATATCTCGAAAATAAAAGAGCTAAATTTATAAAATTTTTTTTGTGGCAATAAAATTATAAATATAAATTTAGAAATTAAATGTTAAACGAATTTATTATATCTAGTTTTTTTAGAAATAAATTTAATTTAGATATAAAAATTGTATAAAATAAATATATATATATATAAAAGATCACGCGTAAGCCCCCATTTTCCACGTTAACGTACGTTTCTTTGTTTCCTTCTCTTTTTGTCATAGCTTTGGGAGCAGCAGAAGCAACTGGAGGAGCAAAGGAGAGAGAAGGAGAGGCTCGAGGCATTGAGGAAGAAGGATAAACACGATCACAGCGCGATCGCTTCGACGGAGGTGAAGCAACGGCTTCAGGTATACGAGTGGGGGTCGAAGACCCCGTAGTTCGTATCGGAATAATCCCATTCGCGTGTGTAGATAACTTTCATCGCCGAAGGGGAGAGTCAGAGGGAATTGGTTCAGAGGGAAATGATATCAAATGATAAAATGATAAAAAATATGAAGGAAGGAGAAAAATATATACGCGTGAAGAAATCGAATCTAGTTTTGAAAGTATTCTTATATCTCGTTGATATTTATCCGTCCGGTGATGAACAATGATAGAAATGGATGAGGGGAAGAGAGAACGTTGGATCCTCGTTGAGAGAGAAACCTTGCGATTTCAGAGCTTCCTCGTGAACAAGAAGCAAAGGGAGGCCGCAGCGGCTGCTAACGGGGCCGTACCTGGTACACCCGGATACAGGAGCTGGTGAGATTTTATTCGAGATCGGTGATTCTCGCGAACTTGCCAATTTTTTTTCTCGAGTACATCCTCTTCCTTTCTCTCTTCTCTTTTCCTTCTGCATCTCCATTTCCATTTCCATTGTTCGACAATGGAACACGAATTTCTATCCCACGAGGGAACAGGATACGCGGTAGAAAAAGTAAGTGGATGTACTCTGATTAAAAAGAGAGAAGAGCCGATCACGAGACGAGTAAGAAATAATCGAATCGAGATAGAAATAAAAATTTGTCGATCAGGTTGCAGCCGCAATCGGCGGAATCGGCGGGCGCAGCGAACGCTTCGCATCCGTACAGGATGCCGCAGATGTTGCAGGAAAAATTCGCCGATGATTTCCCCCTACGGAAAACAGGTGTGTATATATATATGCGTGCCCGCGCGCATATTCGTTCTACTATAAATTCCCGTGATGTCGAGTGATGAGCATATTTGGTGGAAGGTAGTCTCTTTATATGTGTGCCTATGTACGATGGTAGAATGCCTAAACTAAAGCATGGTTTTTTGCGATCCCCGACCATTTTGCCTGTCGACGACACACACGGACAAAACTGCAGACACACACAGAAAATTACTATCACGTTTCCAATTCGAGATACGTACATCAACACGTTCGTCGTTTTTTTTTTTTTTTTTTTTCCCCGATTGCGAGCTTGTCGATCGTAATCGTTTCGTTTATTATATCGTGAAATTTAATCGGATGGTTTCGACGACACGCTCGTATATCATTACGCCTCGTCCTTTGTCCCTTTCCCTACTATT
>NW_006263826.1:114498-117059 GCF_000469605.1 Apis dorsata | reverse complement strand
ACACACACAATATATATATATATATATATATATATATATATGGTGTTCCATATCCCAAATCCACCTAACTCACTTAACCCACACACACTGTTTTTACACTACCCCCGGCCTGATACAACGACGACCAACAACTAACCCTGGCTAAAATTGGCCAGCCTCGGAGCCGAACCTGCTCAAGGTGCGACTAAAGCAACGCGTGGAGAGGAACATGGCCGCGTCGAGAAATTCACCCCTGATGGCACGACGGAAGGATCGGCTGCTGTCGCACCTCAAGCGGAAATCATTGCTAGCAAGTACGTCCTTCGATCGAGCTTTAATCGAAAATATCATTCGTCATATGTCGAAATTAATCGACTTTTCCTGCGTGAGCATTATAGCGGAAAAGAATTCGTTGCACCCGTGTTTTTTCGATTAATCTATCTATATTGATTTTTTTGCCTTTTTTTGCCAGTGTCCAGTAACAGCATGTTCGACAACAAACGATTGTTTACCGATTAACAATATATATATATATTTTTTTTTTCATTTCCGAGAAGCGAGAGAAAATCGCCGAACGCGTCTTTTCGTTTCGTCTCGTTTGTTTTTTTTTTTTTTTTTTTTTTTATTTATCCCAATTACGTTACGACGAAATTATACGAAAAATATATCAAGGATGATCGATCATTCGGTTGCGATACAATATAGGCGAAACGATGCACGCGATGCGTTTCTTTCGCGCGGCAATGGAATTCGGGACAAGCACACTCCTCTTCGTGAAAAGGAGGGAGGGGGAGAGGTGGATAACTCGTCAACGCTTTCCCAAATTCCAGTCTCGTCTCGCGCGACGAGTCGCAGGCAAATCGTTGGCGCTCAATCCGCCGCTCGCTCTGATCGAACGTTTTTCAGATTCTAGTAGTAATCCAGAGTCCGGGCCTAATTCACCACCGACCGTGAACAATTCTCAAGCGAGCCCCACAGCGGGTGGAAACGCAGCGGCGATCCAAGAAGTAAGTGTTCCACCGAGATGGAGTTGTTAAAAGAATCTCTGAATCGATCGTTAATCCATCCTTGTCGATTCCCTTTTCCCTCTACTCTTTCTCTTTCTTTCTTTCTCTCTCTTATCTCTCGTTCGTAGGAGACGGAAAACACCGGTTACGGGGGTCCATTGACCAGCAGCAGTCAACAAGGTAGCCTATCGGATCTTTCGTTGTTCAGTTCACCGTCCATGCCTAATATTTCGCTGGGACGACCTCACGTTCCATCCGGTTCCAACACGGTGAGTCGCTCGATCGATAATTATGATCGACCGATCGATAATTCTGTCTCTAAAGGACGTTGGTTTTCGCCTATGTACACGCAGACCGGTACGAAATTGGCCACGGTCTCGGAGGCAGAGGTACGCGCGGCGTTCACCGCACGACTAGGAATGCCGCTCACGGGTCAAATGTTGCCCGGCACCTTACCTTTTTATCCATCGTTGACGGTAATCGAGGGAGGAGAGGCAACGTCGACCGGTGGCTACGTTCACAAGCAGATGCAGCAAAATTTGGAACATCCATCGGTAACGAATCGGCAACATCCACCGTCCGCGGTCTATCACGGTAGCACGACGGCAAATCCCATTACGGACACGCAAGTAGCGCATGCGAGGCTGCAAAAGGCTGGTCACCGGCCTTTAGGTAGTATGTTCTCTCTTCTTTCCTGCCAGCCGATCATTGTTTCAACGCGCGTGCGTGCCATCATCGTTTCGCACGCGTTTCTTCCTTTCTTTCTTTCCTTCCTTCCTTCCTTCCTTCCTTCCTTCCTTCCTTCCTTCTTCCCTTCTCTCTTTTTTTCCGCGACGAATTGGACGCGATCGCTTCGCGCATGCGCGAGATTGGAATAACGAAATTGGCACGCGCGAACAGCGTTACATTGGCAGCGAGCGATTCCTCGCGAGCGAATCGCGACGCGCCTTTGCGTAACAGATCAATCACGTGACGCTTAGTTCCCACGATCATTTCTCGTTTCTGCGCATACTCACAGGCAGGACTCAATCCGCGCCGTTGCCGTTGGGCCATCCAATGCTGCAAGGTGGCATGATGGCGCCCCAGACCCATTACGAAGAGTACCTGGCAGAGAAACAATTGCATGACCAGCAACAGGCGCACAATTACCTGAAACAGCAGATACGTCAAACGGTGTTGACGCGAGTCGGGTCTCGGGGGCAGGCGAATCAATTGGACGAGGCTCCCGAAACCGAGGAATCTGCCGAGGTGATAGATCTTACAGGAGGGAAGAAAGACATGTCGGAAGAGAGCGAAATCTCGAAACAGCAACGGGATCGTGAACAATTCCTCCAACAGCAGAGAGATCTGATGATGAGACACACGTTGCAGATCTCGAACGAATCTTCGACGGCCTATGGTGGCAGCGGGGGCGGTAGTGGGAGCGGAAGCAGAAGCAATCAACCTAGCGCAAGACCGTTATCCAGAGCTCTGTCCAGCCCATTGGTTCATTTGGGTAAGTGGTTCGATTCTATCTGTCTGTTTCCTGCTCACCGATCTCACCCATTCGTTCCCTCCCCCTCTCGCAATTCTTCG
>NW_006263826.1:110236-114074 GCF_000469605.1 Apis dorsata | reverse complement strand
TCTCTCTCTCTCTCTCTCTCTCTCTCTCTCTCTCTCTCTCTCTCTCTCTCTTTCTCTCTTTCTTTCTCTCTTTGCCTGGTGCGGGACGCAGGTCCTCAGGGAGGAAACCAATCCACCGGCGATCTATTCGCTCGTGCTTCGTCTCATCGACCTACCACCGGTTTGGCCTACGACCCGTTAATGTTGAAGCATGCTTGCGTTTGCGGCGAAACGGTTCGAGGTCATCCCGAGCATGGAGGAAGGTTGCAAAGCGTGTGGGCACGTCTCTCGGAAACCGGATTGTTGCAACGTTGCGATCGAATACGTTCACGGAAAGCTACCCTCGAAGAGATTCAAACGTGTCACAGCGAGGCTCATGCTTTACTCTTTGGTAAGTTTTATTGTAAATTACTTAGGCGTTTTCATAATATATATATATATATATCTCCCCTTTTTCTCCTTTTCTCTCTTTACCTTCTTCCCATCTACCTACCATCTCTTTCCCATCGAAAGGAATATTATTATTCGACACCGTCGAATAAGACAAAAGAATCTTCCTCGATCTCCTCCTCTCCCTCTTCTTCCCTCATCCCCGATTATTTCGCGCGACACCACCGCGGCCAAAGTGTAAAATGTGCTTCGCGCAGGAACGAATCCGATGAATCGACAAAAGTTGGACGTATCGAAGCTCTCTCAACTGCCCATCAAGAGTTTCGTAAGGCTGCCGTGCGGTGGAGTAGGCGTCGATTCCGACACCACGTGGAATGAACTGAATACCGCGCCAGCTGCCAGAATGGCCGTCGGCTGCGTCGTCGATCTGGCTTTTAAAACCGCAATGGGCGACATTAAGAACGGTTTCGCCGTGGTACGACCGCCGGGACATCACGCTGAAACCAACCAAGCCATGGGCTTCTGCTTCTTCAACTCGATCGCGATCGCTGCACGATTGCTTCAACAGAAGCTCGATATTCGGAAAATCTTGATCTTGGATTGGGTAAGAGCCCACTTTTCCCATCCCCCACCCGTATATATTACGTATCTATACACAGCAGCATATACTGTACTTATACCACGTTACTTACATTCGTCTTCGCGTTCGTGGTGGTTGTTGTTGCGATCGTCTGTGCTCTCTCTCTCTCACGCCCCTTAATGCGTGTACGTGCGTACGTGTGGTGTGTGTGTGTGTGTGCGCGCGCGTGTGTGTGTGCACTCGAGATCGAAGAAAGGATTAATGTCGAGTTCGTTTTCTGTTCAGGACGTTCATCATGGGAACGGAACGCAACAAATGTTCTACGACGATCCACGAGTGCTCTACCTGTCGATACACAGGCACGACGAAGGTAACTTCTTTCCAGGGACTGGTGGACCGACCGAGTGCGGAGCTGGCGAAGGATTGGGTTACAACGTGAACGTAGCGTGGTCCGGTGGGCTGAATCCTCCTATGGGGGACGCGGAATACTTGGCCGCGTTTCGTAGCATCGTGATGCCAATCGCGAAAGCGTTCGACCCGAGCATCGTGCTCGTCTCGGCAGGATTCGACGCAGCCATCGGGCATCCAGCTCCTCTGGGAGGTTACAAAGTGAGTCCTGCGTGTTTCGGAAAGATGACCCAACAACTGCTTGGATTGGCGAACGGTAAGGTTGTTCTTGCCCTGGAGGGCGGTTACGATTTGGCCGCGATCTGCGATTCAGCCCAGGAATGCGTTCGAGCCCTCCTCGGGGACGAACCGACCCAACTTCGAGAGGAGGAATTGACCAGGGCGCCTTGTCAAAACGCGGTCGACACGCTGCAAAAGACTATCGCCGTGCAGGTATTTTCTATCTTTTTGTTTTTTTTTCTGTTTCAAAACGCAATTGAATCTGTTTTTTTTTTTTTTCTTTTTCTTTTTCGATTATTCGTTCGCACGCAGATGTCTCATTGGCCTTGCGTCAAGTTGAACGCGCACACGGCTTCGATGAGCGCGATCGAAGCCGGACAAAAGGAACGCGACGAGACAGAGACAGTCTCCGCGATGGCCTCTTTATCGATGCAGCAGCCTACCAATTTAACGTACGTCGATATCATGATATTAAGTTCGATTCGATTTTTTTATCCATCTACTGTCTATTCGAGATTTCGAAAGATTCACTCGCAGCGATTTGCGATTTTTCAGAACTACCCCAGAACATTCCCGAGAAGTTTCCGAGGAGCCGATGGAACAGGACGACGCCAAATGAAGAAAGACGCGAAACTGGTCGTCGATCGTGTATCGATGTAATCACGAGGCTATCGTTACGTTCGTACCGCTTCTTTGTAGAACGCGAGTGACGACGATCCGAAACCGCTCAGCAATCATCAGACACAGCGTCGTTGGAACGAACGAGCCTTTATGCACCTTTTCCGCGCTTCGCTTTCGCACCTTGTTCATCCTATGTATAGATCCGATCGAGCGCAAATCATGGTGGAAATCGCGAAATTAATCTCGACTAAAAATCTAAAAAGACAGTAGATTTAAGTGTTTTCTACGCTTTTGCTAATTTCTCTAGGAACGCGTTGATTCGTACGCGTTCGTCCGGCCTCGCCTTTTCCATCCACGACTCGACGCCTATTCTCTTCTTTTTTAATAATTATCGTGTTACGAACCAGCCTTTCTGGAAAATTTTCGAATAAAAATTCGATAAAAAATTCGGAACGGAATGGTGAAGAATCGCAACGATAAAGCAAAACGAAATGGTGTGATCGATGACCGAGGGTGGGAGGGAGTCGGCGGAAGTAGGGATAAGGTGCGCGATGGAAAAAGTTGTAAAATGAAGCGTTTTCGATGTTCTCCATCCCACGACGACGTTTCATTCTTCGTCATTTCTCTTCGAGCGGCATAGCGCGATGTTCGATTGTCTTTTTTGTCGCGAACAAAGGCTGGTGTGATTTTTGTGATATTTTGTAAAAAGCAGAAATTTTACAAACTGTAGTTAGTTAATGATGTGCAAATGTATGTACGAGTATGTAACTTAGTTCGATCTAAAGCGTGACAACGTGCGCTCGCGCCTCGTGTGCCTGTGTAGATATATTATGTATGTACGACGTGTGCGTGTGTGTGTGTGCGTGCGCGCGAAAAAATTAAGAAAGAGAATATATGCAATCGAGAAATAGGAGCATTTATTTTTATGCCGTGCATTTTACGAGGATACGAAAAAAATGCGAGCAAATCTATCGATCGACAATTTCCGCGAATATATGTATGATATGTAACATGGCGTTACATAACGTACATCGTAATATGGCAAAGATTGTAACACGCGGATCAAAGATTCAAGCACTTTTGTCTAGCATGCGCGAGAGGAACGCGAAAGAATGTGTGCGCGCGTCGAGTACAAGAAATTCATGTATATTGAATGTTATGTGTCAGCAAGAATCTCAAGTGTTCGTTGTGTACGTCCCATATTTTTACTAAAAAAAAATTTCAAAGATATTGTGCGCAGAACGTTCATTTCGGTCGATTCGTGTCGTAAATATGCTTTCATTCAATATGTTATGTCCCTTTCTCCGTTTATTCTAATTATATAGAGATAGATAACCTAATTCGTATCTTTTCCGTTCCCTTGTTCGTTTCATGAATCGCATTTTCTTATTTTAATCGCCTCTTTCTACTTCGTACTTGATGCGTGATCCATGTTTTCATCAGCCGCCAATCTCATCGTTTACTAACGCGCTTTACTGTCAATTCGACTCGACTCGACTCGACCGAATTCGATTCGTTACTGATTTCGAGATCGCGCGTGACGATCGTTCGGAAGTTGTTGATGTTTTATGAGAATTTTATTTGTTTCGAGCAGAAACTTGCAACATTCCGGTATCGTTCATAAAAAATCGATACAAGTTA
>NW_006263826.1:101118-110157 GCF_000469605.1 Apis dorsata | reverse complement strand
AAAAAAAATTAAAATCGAGGAATATAAGAATGAAAATGAAAAAAAGTGTTACAAATACATTATTGCACGTGTCCGAATATGTCCATATTGCGTAAGCTTAAATGTATTAGTCATACATTTTTTATGTATATATAAATGTACCTCGTAAAGTAATTTTAAATAAAAACTATAGTCATTGTGTTACGCATACATACCGACAATACATGCGTGTCATTTATTTTCGTAATAGCGAAACAGTTTATCCTTCTTCATGATTATCTAAGTTGATAGAAAAAGCTACGATTAGATAATCTACACTTTTTGTGTTTTTGATTTAAAAATTTTAAGAAAATCCACTATTTTATAAAAATAGTTTGGAAAATGAGTAATTTCACGGATAAGTACATACAGGTAATTAAAATTACACAAATATCTTTGTATTTGAAAAAATTCTTACTTTTAAATTATATTCTCTTAATTTAATTTCCCGACGTATTTAATTTTTTGACACTCAAACACATAAAAAAAGATAAAAGACACGTTGAAAATGTATCAAAGATTTAAATATATTGTAATTTTAAAAGAAAAAAAAAAAAAAATAAATAAAAATGTATTAAATTGACTTTTCACATCTCATCTGTGATCATGCGCCAAAAACAAGGAGAGAAATTGATGGAACAAAATAGAAATGGAGTAAAAATATTGAAATCAACGCCATCTTCAGAATGCCTCAAATGAAACGTTCTATACTTTCAAAGAAAGCATAGAAAATATGGAGAGAAGGACAAAAATAGAATAAAAATTATATATCAGCGCTATTTATCTAATATCAAAAATATGTATTAACGCGCAAGATTCTAATACGGGGGTAAATTTATATCACGTTATCCGCCATTAAGACATAATATTTTCGTAACGTGAGTGCTTACATCTTCACAGGATAGAATACTTTTGGTGACAATATCTTCGTGTTATTCGTTACAGGTTGTATCATTTATGTACATAAATAAATAATTTTTGATGTTCGATAGATGGTGTTGGTGGTTAATTCTTTTTCTATTTCTATCTTTCTCTCACCTATTTTCTTTTACCGTTTCATTTACGACACTCTAAAGATGGCGTTGATTTCAATATTTTTACTCTTTCTCTGCCTTTCTTGTATCATCTTCTCTCCTTGTTTATAATTGGTTTACAAAATTTATGTAACAAAGAACATATATTTCCCGTTATCTTTTAATTAATTAAAAATCTTAATAATATCCATTCTATATCCAATTTTCAAATATAATAGAACATTTGTTCTATTTTTTATTTATAATTTTATTTATTATTGAAATTTAATTTCAATTCAAATGTTCCAAATTTCAATTAATGTTGCAATCTTATTTTGAGTCGAAATGAATAATATTGTGAATGATATTAAAATGATAAATGATTTTAGTGCCTTCGAGGTATGGAAAAAAAATACATTTAATGTTAGATTTATTTCATATTTTTGTTTGTAGTAATATCTCGTACACGTATATTTTTATATAAATGGTACATGTACGTGATAATAGGAGAATCTTTAATGAAGACAATATCATCTGCATATTTAATGGCACGTAACTCATAACTTTTTATACATGTAAGTATATACGTAAGTAAATACTTACTCATACAATCTCGCAATCCATCCAACAGTATTGCTTGTTATATTAAAAACGTTGAGAACGAAGAATAGAATTAATACGTTAGTTGATATCTTCTAAATTTATTTTCTTTTTTCTCTTTTCATCTTTTCTTTTGTTTTTTGTGTTTTTGTTCTTCGGTATACAGATTTATGCGATTATGACTAACCCTGAAAAAATTCTAACCTCATTCAGTCCTCTATTAAGAATCGATTCGCAAAATTTATCATCTTTCAAACAATTTTGAATCAATTCATAGTCATCTATATGCAATGATGTAGTTTCACATACAATTACGATAACTCTACAGTTATCATTTTGTTGATTACATGTGCATGTACATTTATACATACGTACATACAGACGTGAATCAGGTATACGTATACAGGCATATGCACGTATGTTATGTATACATATATGCACGACGTTACCGATTAATCTTTACATTTATATTATATATTGTTTATACGTTTCTATGATATATATATCATATATATATATATATATATGTATATATATATCACACACGCTCAAACATATATATATATGCGTATATATATATATCTATATATCTGTGGTGTGTGTTGTGTGGATGTGTGTGTGTGTGTGTGTGTGTGTGTGTGTGTGTATCATTAATATGTTACACTATCGATTATGTTTACATCATACAGTTTACAAATCTATGGAATATTCCTTTTTTTTTTTTTATATATATATACAAGGATTGTTTTAGGAAAGGAGAAAAAAAATTATTTAAAAACTTACCAAAATTACGCATTCATATGCGTGTACGCGCATGTGTCCTATCTGTCACGAAAGTATTACGCAATCTTTCGTAATATAAACATTCATTCACTAATTCCATGTACTTCTGGAGTCAGAGATCGAGCAAAATCATCGTCGAGAACAGATGAGAAAATTTAGGAAGAGATACATTTTCGCAATCAAGCATTAATAAAATATCAAAGATTTTAAGCTCTTCCTTTTTTATTCCTTTTTAGAATCTTTCGTTCTCGTTCGACGATCTTGAACAGTTAAAGACTCGCGTCAATACAGCCTATTATTGTTTCGAAATAAATTACGTTGATTCGTTTGCTTCCTTTTCATTGATTGTTTTCATCGATCGTACACTTGTTAAAAATTGAATATGAGGAGCAAACTGGAACGGGAATTCGAACAAAATTATTGAATCGATCATAAAGATTAGTTTTAGCAAACATTGGCCACAATTCATCCGGTTCGTACCATTCTGTTTTTTTTTTTTTTTTTTTTTTTTTTTTTTTTTTTCGTATTATTTGCACGAACTTTTTATTCCTTTGTAAAATTATACAAAAATAAGTTGTGTTACAGATTTTTGATGGCTACCGTGGTATTTCCTTTTTCTTCTTTCATCTTCCACTATCATCTTTAACGCCATCAGCAATCTTTCTTTCTTACAGGAGTCGACGGAATTTTCGATTCGTTTGTCATTAATTCCCATCGATTATATAGACAAGTTACTATAATATGTTTAATTGGCAATCGATATTTTTTTTTTATTTCTTTTTACTAATCGAGGAAACTTCTTTCCAAATTCGTATTTACTCTCATTGATTCTGATGATACGACGGGGTATCCATAAATTTTATATAGACGTATTCTAAAGTTTTTGAATATATTTCTACGAATTTACTGTTATCTATCGTTAAACGATTCCTAACTAGATTTGAATGAAGGAATACAACTCGGTCCGCGCTTCGTTATTAAATCTCTTATTAATTCGATAGCGTATGCGCATTGAACGATCTGCAAACGACAATGGGCAAACGCGCGCACGACAACACATCGAAATGAATTCCTTCGAACTACAGCCCGATTTTATCGGCTACTTTGGCGATTCTAATACTCTTTCGCGATTACGCAGCTATGTTGCTCGTCCATGAAAAGTAATCGGTGAAAATGTGAAACGGCAATATATATATATCCGAGTGTCGACGAGCATCGTATGCCGCGTGGAGGCAGTCTTTCAAATGAAACCTATAGATCCATGTAGCGATTCGCGCTCTCAGTCGTTCATTTTTTTTTTTTTTTTTTTTTTGATTTAAAGCGAAAAAACTTCGTGTGGTCGACATATGTACAAAAGATAGCGAATCAAATCACGTTTCAAATATATAAGGTAAATGTATACTAGTGTTCCACGATTGTAAGAAATTGTAGGAAAGATTTTAAACGATTGCTATTTTTCAACTAGCACGACCTATCCTTATTTAACGGTCGAAAAGTTTTGTTGCGGATTTTGATTCGAAGATACCCACGTGGTAAAGACATCCCTGCAATGACTAACCACGCATTCGTTGCTGCAATACTCGTCTTCCCATTCGCTATTCGCAACAGCGGTATTCGGGCATCCATGGCGTATACAAGCGTTCGACGTTGGTCTTTGACCAACCATGCTCGCAGCTTGATTCACAGAGTTCACTGCTGGTGGAGAACTCGACAATGTATCACTCTTTGCCGGATTCGTATGCATCAATTGTTGTTGCGATTGTTGCTGTTGTTGTTGGTGGTGTTGTACTTGTTGCGACTGTTGTTGCACTTGTTGCACTTGTTGCTGTGGTATCTATGAAAACATATAAATTCTCATAATTATTTTACTTCTTAATTTAATACTAATAATAGATTTGATATCGAAAAGGGATAATTGTAATTCATGAAATATCACTATTACATTTCATTTTATAATAATTTTCACACGACACACATATTCTAGAAGAACAGGAAAACTGGAAAGAGCAATAAAAAAACTAGATTGAATAGAAAGGATAAAAAGGATGCGAGGGAAAAGAATGACAAATCAATATGACTAACCTGCATGTATTGTTGTTGCATGTGTTGTTGTTGTTGCTGTTGCGAAATATGCGTTGGTGCCATCGATGTTGCCATCAAAGTCTTGAAAAAAATGGATAAAATAAATAGAAATAGAAAAAAAAGAGGAAAATGAATTACAGCTACATTCCTTACAATGCTAAAATGACACATTTAAAGATCTCGACAGATCTTTAAAGAATAAAAATATTTTTTTACAAATACACATATAGTTAAAAAGAGAGACGAAAAAAAAAAAAAAAAGAGAAAGAGAAAAATGAAGAACCATTACCTGTTGCGTTTGTTGTTGCTGTGGATTTCCTGGCATCGTTAAATGGTGAGGAGATTTTTTTATTTGCATTTGTTGCGTCGTTTGCTGATGATGTTGAAGTTGTTGATGCGGATGAGAATGCGGATGTTGTTGTTGAGGCGAAGAGGGTTGCGGTTGTGGACTGTAAACTTGATACGAGACACTTCCGGGTGTTCCATTCCCGGTATAATTACCATATGCTGCGTATTGAACTTGTTGTTGCGGCGTTGGCTGTTGTTGCGGTTGTTGTTGATGTTGTTGATTGTCGTTTTCGGCTGCCCCCTTGCTAACTAAAGACGCCCTATACGCCGCAAGAGCCTGCAGATATTCTTTTTTCGCGGCTTCCGTTTTCTTTTTGTACACCTACAAGGATTTACACAATTTTCGTTATACAATATACATATACAATTGTTATACAATTCGTTATACAATATACAATTACGATCGATTTTTTTTTAAAAAAGAAGAGAAAGAAATATGATATCCTGCAAAAATATGCACTCACGTTCTTGTGTTCCGTATCCAACGCATCCCACATCGAAGCTACGATCTTTGAAACTTCGCCAAAGCTCGCATTCGGATTTTGCCCTTTTATCGCGGCTTGGGTATCTCTAAAAAATAGAGCGTACGCCGAAACAGGTCTGCAATATAAATAATAATGTGTTACGAAAAGAAAAACGAGTAGAAAAAGATTTGTGTGTGTGTGTGTGTGTGTGTGTGTGTGTGTGTGTGTGTGTGTGTGTGTGTGAAGGAGAGAGAGAGAGCGAGAGAGAGCGAGAGAGAGAGAGCGAGAGAGAGCGAGAGAGAGAGAGCGAGAGAGAGCGAGAGAGAGAGAGCGAGAGAGAGCGAGAGAGAGAGAGCGAGAGAGAGCGAGAGAGAGAGAGCGAGAGAGAGCGAGAGAGAGAGAGCGAGAGAGAGCGAGAGAGAGAGAGCGAGAGAGAGCGAGAGAGAGAGAGCGAGAGAGAGCGAGAGAGAGAGAGCGAGAGAGAGCGAGAGAGAGAGAGCGAGAGAGAGCGAGAGAGAGAGAGCGAGAGAGAGCGAGAGAGAGAGAGAGAGAGAGAGAGAGAGAGAGAGAGAAATTTGGTAGTGAAACGTGGAAAAGCTGGCCGATTCGACAGTGATTGTTAACGCGTTCAAATATTTAACGGAAAACGAGGATTTGAAACCGTGTTTAAACGTTTCGTCTAACGCGTAAAATTTGTTATCGACTCGTTTCTCGTTTTACTATTCTTAATTCGATTCGATCGAGTTAAGTTTCAAATCCGACACTGCATAAACGCGTGAAAAGAGCGGGAGACGAGTTTAAACCCGATTATAAATCGGGAAAGAAAAGGAGAGGGGAAAAAAAAAAAAAAAAAAAAAATAAAAACGTCACTCACTTTTGCGGTTCGTTGGGATCCCTCTTTTTCTTCTTTTTCTGCGATTTTGGTTTCCTTTGATTTTTTGCTCCAACGTCAGTCGGCTCCGGCGAGGGTCGCTTAATCCCGGTAATCTGTACAAACGAATACGAATCGCGCAAGATTTACTAGTTCTTTATTTCGGTTAGATCGGGGACCGATTCGATCAATTGCTCACCAAACTCACCATTCCGGAATGAGGCGTACTGTCGTCGCTATCCTCGCTAGTAGTGGTATTGTTATTCGGCTCGGGTACAGTATTCGATTGTATAGCGGAGGGACTACCACCCGTTGGACTTCTATACTGCATTTGCTGCTGCAATTGTTGTTGCTGTTGTTGCTGTTGCTGTTGAGTGTGCATGTACTGTATATGCTGCTGCAACTGAACTTGTTGTTGCTGGTGTTGCTGTTGCTGCTGCTGCTGCTGCTGCTGTTGAAGCAACATTATTTGCTGGTTTCCATGTTGTTGCCGTGGTGAGCTCATACTCACGTACGAACCCTGCGACGTATTATACGTCGAGCTGGGAAAAATAACATCGAAAAAGAAGATGAAAAACGAACAGAAACCTGCCTAAAATGATCTCGTATCGAGAATCAAACGATCGATTTCATAACGGAATCAAACTCCATGGTGGGTTATTAATCGACAATTACCACCAAATCCGCCACAAACGCCATCCATTTTTACCGATCGGTAAGATA
Organism: Apis dorsata; assembly: GCF_000469605.1. Classification (NCBI taxonomy): domain Eukaryota; kingdom Metazoa; phylum Arthropoda; class Insecta; order Hymenoptera; family Apidae; genus Apis; species Apis dorsata. Next base: position 103,255 of record NW_006263826.1, on the reverse strand, counting down.
TAATCGATATGAGATTCGTTAACCGAGCCAAGACAAGAACCAATTTACAACGTTAAAAATCTTACCTTACGCTGATCGGTTGTTGCATCGAGTGATCCTGTTGCAAGTAAAGGGATTGTTGATATCCACCAGGATCTAAATTCAATCCGTCCGAAGATTGTTGAACGTTACCGGTTTGCATCATCTGAGAAAAGCATTTGAACGAAGATAATCGTTTCCGTCTCCTCTTTCAAGCTATCGTCGTTGTCGCCGTCTCGCGGCAAATTTACCTGTGTTTGGTAACCGTGCATCGGATCATGTTGAGGCTGAGTTTGTTGTTGCGTTTGATGCTGTTGTTGCTGTTGAGGCTGTTGTTGCTGTTGTTGATGTTGTTGGTGAGAATGGGAATGGATGGCCGGTATATCGAAATCCTCGTCACCAAAACTAGGGGTGTGAAACGTCTGCGAAGAAAAGAAATGTGTTTGGGTTGGAATCTCGTGTTACAAATTCTCTTTGAAGAGAACGGTCCCAAATGGTTTTGAAAGAAGACCGCGGGACAAGAATGGAAACACGTCGACTTGATGCAATATGTAGATGAGCAAAAACATAGAACATAGAAAGCAAAAGCTCGTTTAGAATAAACGATCATCGATCGATTTCCATTCGTTCGAATCAAAAGAATCTTTTTTTTTTTTTTTTTTAAATGCGAGCCAACATTCGTTCGGTATTTGGATAATTCGATCTTCGCTCAAATTCTGGATTAATTTTGTCAAATTCGATCATTCACGCTTTCGATCGTTTTTTCGATCGATATATACGTTTCACATAAAAGAGAGAAAGAGAGAGAGAGATCATCACGGCGAATCGTTTGAAATCCTTTTAGCGATTTATCAACGTTTCGAGGCAGGGAACACGAAGGAAGGAAAATACATTTGCCGTGTAGAGCGTGTCGGGCCATGGGGAATAAAAGTTTTTAAATTGGATTTAATAGCATCAGGAATTTTCCTTTGAAGGAACGTACTTGCCTATTGATCGAGTATACCTCTGCCCCTCTACCCTTACTGTGCCCATCGCGCGTTACCCCTTACCTCGCGATGTTTCTCTTACTCTATCGTTTCACTCTCGCCTCTCTCTCTCTCTCTCCCTCTCCCTTTTCACCGCGCTCCGTCCCGTAACGTCCCATAACCGTCCCGTCGATGCTCGCGTGTACGCGTACTCGTCCTATTTCAACTACTCCTACACCTCCTACTCCTCCTCTCGCGCACCTCCTTCTCCTCCACCTCTGCTCCCTTTCCATCTCCGAATCGACTACGCGCGTCTATNCGCCCGCATCAGCCAACCCGTTCACGCTCGCGCTTTCGCCCGGTGTGCCCGGTGTGCCCGGTCCCCGTGTCCCGTACCCGACCGTCTCCGCCCCTGCCTTCCCATATCCACCGATAACCAACCTTCTTCCTTCCTACGAATTAACCATTTTCGCAAATATATATATATATATGTGTGTATTCGAGAACTTACTTGATCGGCCATGGCGTAGCTATTCTGATGATACTGCGTCGAATGATGATGCTGCGGAACGTTCAACGAAAAATCCAAACTCTCGTTTCTCTGAAACAAATTAAAAAAAGAAATATATATATATGTGTGTGTGTGTATGTGTGTGCGTGTGCGAGCGTATATTTTTCCATTGAATATTCGTATGAGAAACGTACATTTGCGCCGTTTCGCAAATTTCGCCACCCATTTTTTCCCTTCTCTCCATCATCATCCTTTCCTTCCTAAAAATATTGTCGCGCAATTTGTCGATCCCGCGTCTCGGTTGTATCCTTTCCGCGGGACGGGACAAGCGCGTCCTTCCTTCCTTCCTTCCTTCCTTCCTTCCTTCCACCCTTTTTACGGTCAATGGCCTCGACAAGCGTGAGTTCGTCGATTCTATTCGTTCGATGTTTTGCATGGTAAGAACACGAGAAATCCGCGCTTCCGCGTTCTCGAACGAGAATCGCTTAATCTCGTCTTTAGGTGCTCGTGATAGGATCAATCGGATCGTATTTCCATTACACGTATCGAATTTTAAAAGCAACGTTTTTTCCCTCTTATTACGCAAATTCCAATGTTTTGCTATTTTTTTTTTCCAATTATTCTTATTCATTATTATTTCGAT
>NW_006263826.1:95885-100937 GCF_000469605.1 Apis dorsata | reverse complement strand
TTTTTTTTTTTTTTTTTTTAATTTACAACTAAAGAGAACGTTTATTTCTTCTTCTCGCCTTATCTCCGTCTCGATGATGTAACAAGTTAGCAAGGATAAATTTGTCGGGGGAACCGGACAATCTATAAATTCTTCGTTCTTACCTACATCTTTCCTCATCGTTTTTTGGAATCTTTCAATTCTTTCAATTTTTTACCACGAATTTACGTTCTCTTTGAAACGCACGATTTTTATCGAGTGGAGGAATTATCCATTCGATTCGAAATCGTAAAATTGAACGAAACGAGATATCTAAATAAGATTCAATAGAAAAATCAATGAAATGAATCGAAAAGTAAATATTTAAAAATATTTGGAAATTATCGAAATAAAAAAAAAAAAAATCAAATCGAACGGTATTTATTTAAATTAAAAAAACTAATCATATCACAACAATTTCGAAGAAGAACGATAACATAAATGATAAAAGACGATGTATAAGAAGGAGGGAGGATAACGAAAAATTAATCGTGATGGAAAGAAAAAGAAGAAGGTAAGGTGCACGATACGTTACTTTTCCCAATAGAAGCAACAGCAGGCAGGCAGGCAGACAAGCAAGCAGGCAGGCAGGCAAGCAGGCAGGTAGGTAGGTAAGCAGACAAGCAAGAAAGCGAGCAGGTAGGTAGGTAGGTAGGTAGGTAGGTGGGTAGGTAGGTAGGTAGGTAAGCAAGCAGGCAGACAAGCAGGTAGATAGGTATATAGGTAGATAGGTTGGATAGTCGATTGGTAGATAGACGAGATGTAAGAAAGATCAACGAGAAAATCCAAATCGAAACGAGTAGTGAGTTCGTGCGAAGAATATTTCATTAACCTGTCAATTTTGACAATGGATATTTTGTTTCGACTAATAATCACGCGTTCGTTTGTTCGTTTGTTCGTTTCTCCAATATTATTTATAATTACGTTTTTAGTTAACGAACGAAAAGAAGATAAATCATTCGTTGTATACCTTGACATCGATATATTCGAATAACTTTTTCGTCTAAATCCGTCGATTATCCATTTTGACAGTGTTCGAAAGATTTAAATAGCAAGCATAATAACGCATAGTAACAGAGTGTGAAAGGTAGTTATAATAACATGAATTAGAAAAACATCGAGAAAAAGAAAGGAGAGCCATTTGAAGTAAGTAAGAAACAAGAGAGAAGCAAAGCAAAAGCTAGAGATATTCAATAGATGTATACCAAAGAGTATACTCTTACTCAGCGTATAATAACCGATGTTAAACCTGTTTCTCGTCCCAATCCCTCCCGCCCCGCTACGCTCCCACCTCATATTCAACATCATCACCATTTGTAATCTGTAGCTCGTTCCTTTTTCTCGTCGTTTTTTTCCAATTTTTCTCAAAAGATCTTATACATCTTCTTCCCAAAAATAATCTCGTCGAACGTGCCCACTACTTCGTTGGATGAAGGAAATGTTTTTAAATATCGTTTCAATTTTATTTTTAATCTAAAACGTTAGAAATGGTGCGAAACGTAAACGAATTTAATATTATAATTTTAATACGGTTCGATATTTCGATACGATATCCTAGTTCACGCGATACAACGATACAAACGATACAACGATCATCGATCGATCCAATTTGAGAAACAATTTAAGAATCCAACGATCGAAAAGTATTTACGAATATTAGAATAGGCGTCATTCGTAAAGTTGAATCTTCCACCAACAGATGGCGGCTCAAGATTATCTCGAATATATTTCGAAAGCAAACATTTCAGATAGAATAACGAATCTTAATTTTGAAGCTCAAAAATTCAATTACAATTACCGCTATCGAGAAAATTCCCGATAAAAAGTAACGTTGATTGATATCGGTTAAAAGAATCCCAAGATCGATGACTTACCGATGAGACGAACCGACGACTCGTCGGGATGGGATCCAGGTTATCGAATGCACGTGTAACGTGCAGCGTGCCGCGATACCGTTAGCGTACCACGATGAATCCTTCTCTTTTAAAACGCAGCTTCTTTCTGTAAAAATGATTCGATTCGAAAGAAAACAAGTCGAAAGGAAACGTTACATACGTTCGATAAGATAGAAACGAAACGAACGAAACGATTCGATTCGACGACTTTTTGTCATTCGACCGTCTATGCACACGTCGACACTAATCAAGCAACACGTTTTCACATCACCACGCGCTCTCGTTACGTTACATCGACATAGGTAAACACGTACACAATGATTTTATCGAAACATAACACGTAACCAAAATACAAATCGCTATGCACATACACAACGTATTCGACTCGTGGCGTAACTCGTGACAGCGTGGCAAAACGACGCGCGCTCCTCGCGGCGGCCGGCGCGGGAATGATTGAAGGGAGGTTCAGTTTGTGGCACGCTTCGATAGTGGGGATAGATCTCTCGACAGGGGAGTAGATTCGTGCGCCCCCTGTCTAACGTATATCGATAAAGGATACAATGTGTGCAACGAAACGATACGATACAACGCGAAACGACGTACATTGGACGTACTACCGCTCATTTACGAAAAATTGTACAAATATACGACTTAGTTACCACAGTTAAACAAATGGACAATTGTTATTCAAAACATAGAGAAAAATAATTAAAAGGAATGAATTTAACGACAATGTACGAACAAATGTGATTTATATTTGAATCTGGAAGACCGATTTTTTTTACTTTTCGATTCGATTTTTTTTTCTGATATGTTTATGAAAAAATTAATTTTCGCGTTACATAACGAAATACAATTCATCGTACGATTATATATCTATATATATATTTATATATACGTACATATAAGTTGAAACTCGATCTAATTCTCGACGACGAGGGAATCGAATCTTATATTATACCGTGATCGAAATATCCGATGTTTCGATTACGCGCGCTAAGAAAATCCCAAAGCGGTAATATTAAATACCGTTTTTCGATATACGATACGCGTATAATAATAGTTTACTTTTGAATCACATCGAATCACGCGAATAATATTCGTAGTCGGTGGTTCGTGGCCCAGTTAACAAGCTGCGATCGCTACATCGTGGAAGAAAGGGGTCGGTTTGAAACACGGAGAGGGGCCACAAGATAGGAGTGGGGTTCCTGTTTAGAGACGGGAGCGGAGGGACGTGGTGTACAGGATTGAAAGAGGCCGGTGGCGCAACGAACAGAGGAAAGAGGACTCGCGACGTATGACGCGCGCGCGGTCAAACGATGACGAAAGAAATTGTTCGCAACATTGGCACAAACGGGAAAAAATCATTTTTTTATTCTAAATGAAAAAGAAAAAAAAAAAGAAAAAAATTGACGATACCTTCCGAAAAACGAGAAATAAAATAATCCTTATTATACTCGATATTCCAGATTCATTTATTAGTGGTTAGAATTTATACTTACGAGCATTTTTTACGATGTAAACATAGAATTTTGAATTTCCGTTCCATACGGATCGATTTTCGAAAATTCAAGATTTATCGATATAGGTAGAAAGCAAAATGATCAAAATTCCAGAAAAGGGGAAATCGATTCGTTAAAAATTATTTCGTTGTAAAATAAACACAACTATATGAATAATTAAATTGGTATTATGCGCTAAACGCATGTTAAACACGAGTTATCTACCGATACTTGGTTACTCGAATATTCCAAGAAAGTAGGACACGACTGTGATGGCAATCGAGTGTGCCGCGTGGCCCGAGGAAACAGGGGTTACGTCGCAGTTTATAAAGAGTCATTACATTCCCGTGAAAGGTGGCTTTAATTTCAGTGGCATTCCAATCGCATTAACGTACTATATTCCTGTGCATATCCCGTATTCAATCGCGAGAAGCGACAATCTCTATTCGAAATATTTAACAAACAAACTCGAACAAAATTGTTACACGATATCGAACACGGTCGATGATTTTAACGTAAATTTGTTAACTGATCTGTTCAAAAAACATTTTAATTAATTATCCATCCAAACTATTTATGTATACATACATATACTCGAAAGTATTCGTTCTTTATTATTTAAAACGTAGGAGGTGTAAAAATCTTTCGAGTATTCGCGTAATAATTGTGCGAATCGTAAAAAACGGAAGAAAAAAAAAATAATGATAAGATGTTAATTTTAAATCGTGTCGTAAAAAAATAGAATCGGGATCTCTTCGGTTAAAAGAATTGAACGATGGAACCGTGGATTTGATCATGGAGCGGGCAACCGAATCGATATTCTCTCACGGGACAGTCTCTGTCCCGCTACTTTGCTTCAAAAAGCGGCGAAAACATTGATAGCATGAGAGAGAGAAAGTGGACGTATCGAGTGCCGATCAAATTTAACCGATAACCAACCACAAAAACGAAACTCGAAATTTTACATTTTTATTATCGTATCATTTTCTTGCCTCGTATTTGGAAAAAAAAATTCGTTAAATTCATTGTGTTCTTCAACGGTTTCTCGGAAGAAACATTGATTTTATAAATTCCTTCGAGGCAACGTTTGCACAAGCGATAATCGCCCGAGGCTCGCATCGCGATTTTCTCTTTTCTTCTTTTTTTTTTTTTTTTTTTTTTTTTTTATTTCTTTCTCCCATATGTTTGCACTTTCTCGTTTCGTTGCCTACCACCTTCGTCCTTTCGAAGACATTTATCACCTCCAACCCTTTTTGATGTTACGCCACAAGGCGTAAGAAAGAGGTGAATCGCGCAACTCGGCTCAAATTGCGTTTTCGTCTTTATCCTTTAACCGTGTGTACATCGATTCGTATTATCGTCGACGGTCTCTTAAACCGGTTTTACTTATTACGCGAGCGTCCGCTTATCTCGCGTAGATCTTTTATTACCAGTCACGCTAAGCGAACGTTTCTCTATTCTCGCGTTCCTACGTTCCACTTTTTCTCCTTTTTCCATTTTCTCCCCTCCCTCCTCTCTCCCCTCCACCTTTCGATCTTTATTCCATCTGACGGCCGAACTGAGAAGGACTGTTTTTCCGTTTGATATTCCACTCGGACACCGGAGACGACGGGTTTGATCGATCGATCGAAAGTAGA
>NW_006263826.1:92446-95856 GCF_000469605.1 Apis dorsata | reverse complement strand
AGAAAGGGAAAACGAGAGGAAAGAGAGAGAGAGAGAGAGAGAGAGAGAGAGAGAAAGGCGAGAATATGGAAGATCGTGCACGTGACCTTTTGACCGCAGGAAATTCTTCGGATAAACGGGCTTTTCAGCCCGTACAGCCAAGAAGGGAGCAACAAGTGTGAATCTTGTCTACCCTCTGGATCTGATCGTTCTTAGCTTTTCTCTCTCTCTCTCTCTCTCTCCCTCTCTAACTTTTCTTTTTCTCTTTCTCTCTTCGATTTTTTCCCCTTTATCCTTTCTGTTTATTTCTGTATAGATAAATTTTATCTATACAATCACGTTTTTATTTTTTATTTTTTTTTTCATTGAACTTTGAATTCGAATTCGAAATTTCGATCGCGATTGACACGCGTAACGAGCGTGTTACGAATACGAGGTTGACGATGAGAGCAGCGTAAAAAATTTGTTGCTGAAATTCGGGGAGATTGAGAATACAGCGATTCACTTGGATGGAATAAGAAGCTCGCAAACGATACGATAGGCAGTCTGAAATGCTTATTCACCGCTACGGAATGAATAATGGACTGGTGGCAAAATACTGGTGGAGACATAAATATTGTATCTGGAACGCTATATATTACCTGTATCGAATACATTATCTAGATCGTTCTCCGTTCCCCTGTTCTCCCAGTTTCTATCACAGATCGAGATCGTTGCCATGGGAATGCGTATACACAGACTCGTATCATATCCGATCTTCTCTCTTGATTCTTCCCGATCGGCGGCGTTCTTTCGTTTCGATCACAACGTGATACAACATGATTTTAATCCATCTCATATCGCTTACCAGCATGCGTGATCGTTTCACTTCGTCCGCCGATTTCGTTTCTTTCGATTGGAACGAACGAAAGAAAGAAGAAAGGGGAGGGGGAAGAGAGAGAGAGAGAGAGAGAAAGGAAGAGGAACAGTAGAGTGGAGAAATCCTGGAGGAGAAGGTCGGTCGATGCGCAAGGAAACGCAATCATTTGCAATCCCGCGTAGAACCGCTTTCAAACTCTACGAAGGAATTTATTAAAGTTTGACTAAGTCGCTTTGCAAAGTTTCATCGAGGTGCACCGTCGAGGTGTACCTTAAGGTAGGAAGAAGAGGAGAGATCGGCCAACCCAGTGGAGCGCAGCGCGAGCCACGACGACGACAACGACGACGACGACGATGACGACGAAGATGACGACGACGATGGAACGGAGGGGAATCCTCTCGAAGAAGCGGGACGAATTGCCGAAAGAGAGGAAGGCGGAGGTTCGAGAGGAGGCGGGAGGAGCGGTTGAAATGGACGGTGGTAGTGGTGGTGGTGATGGTAGCGGTAGTGGAGGTAGCGAGGGCGGTAGAAGGTGGTGGAGGTGGCGAAGAAGGTGGAGGAGAGGAGGTAGTGGCGAACGCGAAACGGCGACGACGACGGGACGCGAAGGAAGGAGGTGCAGCGGCGAAGGGAAGGGAAGAGCGGAGAGGAGGAGAGGCGATGGGTAGTTGTCTTACGCGGGAACGGAGGGGAGGTAGAGGAAGGGGCAAAGTTACTTTCCCGGAGAAATAAAAGTTAATGGAGTTCTCCCTACCTACCTACCTACCTACCTTCCCCCCTCCCTCTCTCCCTCCCTCTATGTCTCTCCGCCGCCTTTTTCCTCTTCTCTTCCATCTCCTTGCCGGCGTACAACTTTCACGAAAGTTATTATATCTTAATTTACTATTGAACATTATCTGAAATTTCTCCAGCGTTTCCGTTTTAATGCGTTCGAGAACACCAACGCGGGGAATACTACGCGTAGCTTATATAACTTTGCTGCACAGGAGAAGATATTAACGTCGTCCAACGTCGTCGTTTGTTTTTTTTCCTTATTCGGGTGAAGGATAAAGAGGGGGGGGGAAAAAAAAAACGAAAATAACGAAAATAAATACATACATCCATACGTTTTTCTTTTTCTTTTTCGTCGTTGAAAATTCGGATCGGTATATCCGATCTTCGTAATAAAACGATTGTCAGTGTATCATTGAATACTACTCCTTCGCTTCTTTCGGTAACCATACTTACTTCGTATCCTCGTTTTATCGGACATGTGGCCCGCGTCAACGACCTTGTGTTGTATCCATCACGGTCGGTCGCACACTCGGTATCTCGTTTACGATGAAAACGAAAGAATCGACTCGTCTTTTACGTTCGAATCGTGGATTTTACACGGGGCAATCTTCTTGCTTCCTCACGTAATGTCAACCTCTCTCTCTCTCTCTCTCTCTCTCTCCCTCTCCCTCTTTCTTCTCTCTCTCTTCCACCGCTGTTTTCGATCTCTTACTCTCGCATTTTCGTTATCGTTCCCGTTTCTATTCCCCATTCCTATTTCCGTTCTCCTTCTCTTCCTTTCCCCAACGTTTCGTCTTCCAGGCCACCCTTTCCCGTCCACTGATTTACGGCCATAAGTTGTAATATTTGCGCCACTATTGTATGGTAATACACGCGGCAAAAAATATGTTAATGGTTGCCATAAAGAAGATATACAGCATACGTACGTATCCCATTTCGCAGCATGCATTCGCGGATGGACGTAGAAACTACTACTACTACACTCCCGCGACTTTTCGTCCTCTTTCATTTTCCTCCTCCAAATGGAATCTCCTTTTTTTCCTCCCCCTCTCTCTATCTCTTTTACCTTTTCATTCCCGGTCTCTTTTCAGCCAAGCAACATCTTTCTCGCCGACGGTACGAATATTATTATTAGAATAAAATACGTCAATTTCTCTACAAGAGCAAAAGGTTTTTCGTAATCCTTTTTGGCTATTATAACATACCACGTTCTTCCATAAACTCGAACAATTCCAATAGTCGTTAATCTGTCGGAAACTTTTGGAAAACTTGACGTTATTGCAAGTACAGGGGCGAGTAGTGAGTGGTTCATGCAAGTGGGATAAGATGAAGGAGGAACGGGTAGAGGAGGAGAATTGGGGTAAGATGAGACGACGAGTTGAGATGAGATGAAACGAGATAAAATCAAATGAGAAGAGAGAGAGAGAGAGAGCGAGGAAAGATGGTCGAGTAGGCGAAGAAGAAGAAGAAGAAGAAGAAGAAGAAGAAGAAGAAGAATCGTATTTGATGGGAAGTGGAAAGGAAGAAGTTCGCAGGGCAGATTCTACGCAGAGATGAGGCTGCTGTAGGAAGGAGAGTCGGGGAAGGAATGGAGGGAGGGGGGGAGGGATGGAACCGGTGTGCCGAGGTAAGTTAAATAAACTTGTTTAGTTTCGAGGAAACTTCTGCCTGGCCATTGTATTCGACTGCCTCGCTCCCGAGTTTGCACCGAAACTTTCAAATACGAACGAACTCGCTTCTCCGTTACGCTTTATTCGCTTGCTTTACCAACTCGCTACCTACGCTTAGTTACTCTTTC
>NW_006263826.1:90814-92396 GCF_000469605.1 Apis dorsata | reverse complement strand
TGGCTCGCGAGCTCGGGAACGGGAAAAAGAGTAGGGTGAGGAGGGAGAGGGTGTACCAGGGTGGTATGCGATAAGGTAAGACAGGGTCGAAGGCCTAAAGGGACGACGAAGGATATCGCGAGATACCGAGAAAAAAATCGCGCCATTCGATGAAAAATAGCAATAACAATATTTTTCTCATCCTTGTCGTATCATTTCGATTTCGAATACATGCTTACGTGATGCATGTATACGTATTTCATCTCTACTTGTCAAAATTTGCAAACGTTTTCTTCTTTACGTTTTTCTTCCCGTATATATATATATATATATAAGTGCACGTAAATACGGAGAAGATAATAAAAGATACGAAGAAAATAATTAAGATTCAAAGGATCGGAACAATTAAATTGATGCACGATCGTTAGACAGGGATCGGTAATCGGAATATCGTAACGGGAAACGTTTGGTCGAACGAGGTGTTCGAATGGTCATTGGCCGATCAACAAGTGGCTCATGATTTTGTCAGTGGCTCTGCGACCGTAGTGGCCCGTTGGCCAGCCTGTTGTCCGACTGTCTGCGTCCGGTTACCCGATGCGGTCTACCGCTAAAACACTCGCGGCATTCTCCTACCCGGCTATCTTCGTCTTCCATTGTATATACACGGACAGACCGAGTCCGCCAGCCGAGTATTTAACCGTTAATTTCGATCGATCGAAATTTTCTTCCTTTCCATTCCTCGTTTTGCGCGCACGCAAATCTTCAACTTGCTTTTTTATACACGTTTTTTATCCGTGATCGAATTTTCTCTACAAGGAAAATCGTAATATCTCGTATTTTAGGCGTATCCCGCTCTTGTCCCTAGATCGACGTAACGTGTTATATAGCGTTATAGCGTTATATGGTTAGTGTACCGTGGACGTTATCGCGTGCGTGTGTGGCACACTTTCTCCACACGGTGAATTCTTGTCTACGAGTATGAAAGAGAAAGCAAGTTTGGTAAATAGTGTGCGATTACTTTTCCACTGTGTTCGATTTAGATTCGGATTTAGCTTATCATTGCGGATACGTTTTCCGCGCGAAAATTCGAAAAGATCAGAGATCTCTCTTTTTATCGCTCGCTAAAAATATGCAAATCGATTTCGAAACGAGATCGATTAGATTTCGAGAGAAGAAGGAAGGAATAGGAAGGAAGAAAAGAGGAATCCTGTTTCGTTTCCATCGAGCAAGAAACCTTTGATCAAACGTTGTGTTGCGATAAGTATGGAAATTCGATTAGCAACGTTCGTTAGAACGAATTTACTTTGCGCGCTCGCGGTCAGCGGGATTTCAATTTTTGCTACAACCTCTCTCTTCCCCCCTCCCCGATACGTGTACATAAATGTGGTGGAAATGCACCACCACCACGTCTCTCTCTCTCTCTCTCTCTCTCTCTCTCTGGCTCAAGGGTACACAGACCTACACGCTTTTTTATGCCGTTCCAATCTACGTTTATTCATTCTTTTATGGATACCAGCTCCCTCCAGTAGTATAGGTTTGCCTTTCATTTTGTTTCNAACCACCAAGAGGACCAAATGAAAAGCTGAAACGGTCAAAGAAGGTA
>NW_006263826.1:89095-90779 GCF_000469605.1 Apis dorsata | reverse complement strand
TATATATATATATATATACACATATATATATACCCGGAATACGGAAATAAAGGTAGCACGATATCCAAGCTGCGAATCTATATCCTGATGTTCCTCTCCGATTTTATCCTAAAGGATAAGAAGATTCGATCGATTCGATTTTCGAAGAAAATTTCGAGTAGCGAAAACGTGTTAATCGATTGACGAGTGACGATACTTTTCAACTTTTTGACTTTGGTCCATCGACAACAATTTGATTTCTCTTCCTCTAAAATATTTCTGTATAAGAGTAACAAGTCAAAGATATTCACGAGAATTGCAAGGAAATTAAATGCGTGATTAATTGAAGAGGGGAAGGGAGGGAGAAATTAAACGAAACGAAAAGAAAAATATGTTCGAACGAAATATGGAAATCGATATCGAGTGCAAGAGCGATCGAGACAAAGATAAAGAGACGAAAGCGAAAAAACAAGGAGACGAGATGACAGGGTGCATGCTTCTTAACACACTGCTCGTGCGGAATAAATTCTCTCGTGTGACAGAAAAATGTGCGGTGCGTCCCGTTGAGGGAGAAAAAGAAAAACTAACCTTGTAAGAAAATTGGTCGAACATTCTGCAAACATCGATATCGTTGCCGAGTATCGTGTAACCAGCATCCATGCTGTCTCGACGTTTCTTCTCGCTGCCTGGAACGAGGCTTCGATGAGTGAAAAATCTTTCCTTCGAACGAATGTACGAAATAAAATATTCCGTATAGGACCGATACCAAACAAACTGATCGCAATTGCACCGACTATGCCGTCGCTCATCGTCCCGCGGCTTCTGCCGTGGTGGTCACCTCCTCGCCCCCAGCCACCTTGCGCTTCTTTCTTCTTCTTCTTCTTCTTCTTCTTCTTCTTCCTCTCCTTTTTCTTCTTCTCCTCCTTTCTTCCTATATCGACCAGACGATCTTTCTCTTTCTTCTCGTCCACGAGATTTTATAGTCGGATATTTTATACTACGGTTATTACGATCGCAAATCGAATCGATAATACGATCGATCGATCAAACCCACGACTCTACATATATATATATATATATAGTACGTAGATAGTAGGAGCGCGTAAACGTAGAGCGCGTTCGATTCCAATTCCGATTTTTAATTAAAGAAAAAGAACAACTTTCTCGATTTTGAATGAGGATAAAAATCACTGCAATATCCTTCTCCGCGATACGTGAAACACAACTAACTCTTCGAATTCGATCTTTTTTCCTTTTTTTTTTTTCAATTTCTTGACCATCAACCATTAGTCCTTTTTCGTCCTTTGTTCTTCCACAATATTTTCGATGTTATGCATACGGATGGTTACACACGTCGATGATACACACGCGCGAAGGAATTATTATAATATTAATTTATCCTCGTTCGATTAAATTTACGCGGGTTTTTCGACGTTTCCTTGCGTTTTATATCACACCATTTCACCGGTTCGCATCGAATCACAGGATCGAATCGAGGCTGGCCTCAAATCGAAATCTCGAGATTTGGAACCGGCTGCCGGCTACGAGGCCGGAGCACGTGGATCAACTAACGTGTTTATCCTTTATGGGTGTCGCTCCGCTCTCGAATCTGTTTCCTTTTAACCATCTGACACCGACCGCGACCACCGACTGCGCACCGGTACTGGGGAACAGCAACGTCGACGCTGAGAGCGAAAGCAAGCAG
>NW_006263826.1:73567-88885 GCF_000469605.1 Apis dorsata | reverse complement strand
ATCGCCGCCGCCGTCGCCACCTCCACCGCCACCTCCACCACCACCATCGCTGCCAATGTTCGGCATACTGTCAATGGTGGTGGTAGCGATAGATATAATATCGCCGTGGTAGGGGGATGGAGATGAAACGATAGCCGAGGCAATGGTGACACTGGTAGTAATGATGATCCTCCTCTCTCTCTATCATTCTCTCCGTTTGTTTATCCATTTATCGGATAATTTTCTACGAGAAATCTTTCGAAAATTCTTCCTTGCTTTATATCTCATCGTATGTATCCAAGATTACATGAATATACTCGTATATGGGATGGAAAGAATTTTCCTTCTTGTTAAATCATAATAAATTGTTTTTTAAACAATTTTCGTATACGTTTATATAATAATCGGACGAAAGGAAGAAAATGGAAACGATTATATATATATATATATATACATATATACATATATAGATATTCGATCATCGAGACGCACGATCGATATTACGAGAAATTGAGGGAAAAAGTAGGGAGGGAGTCGAAAATTAGAAATCACGATTTTGACAGGAACGGTCACGTGGATCGCACGTGGGTTTCATTCATGAAAGTCGCCCGTAGGTCTCGGAGGTGGCGTCAGCTGTGGTAACGGTAGTGGTAAGTAGCGGTCGGTGGTGGTAGGTAGTGGAGGAAGGTAGTGGTAGGTAATGGCAAGCGATGGCAGATAGTGGTAGTGATTTCGGAATGGTGATGACCGAGTTGGTATACGTACGTGTGGTACGTAGTTTGCAGCAGTAACGTCGGTATAGGTGCGAATCTATCCACCTCCATGCTTCTTTCACGGATGTTGTTACATCCCTCGTAACGATACGGGGACCAACGCCACGATATCGAGAAACGCGTCGTTTATTTTCCGATCGTGAAATTTATATACATATATATATACATATATATATATGTATATACACATACGCTGTAACAAATATATCTTCTTTTTCTTTTTTCAATAATCGAAATTTCCTTCAATAGACTATCAAGATTATCATCCTTATCTCTGCTCCTCGAGCTATCCTCGCCGCTTTTGTTCGAGCATAATGAGCGTAACATCGTGCCACGACTATCTTCTTCCTTATGTATAATCGAAACCTGTCTCTATCGTTTCTCCTTTCTCTTTATACATCCTAATTGTAATATCCTTATTCACCTTTGACTAATCATTTTTCGTAGAAAAAAAAAAAAAAATATCGTGAAGAGTAGAGGACGCGATAAAAAAAATTGAGTACATAGCAATAATAATAATATAACGCAAAAGTTTTTAATCATACAACGTTTTCCGTTTCGGCCTATCGACTCGTTTCCTACGTACGTACGTATATACGTACGTAAATACATACCATGCATATTTTCTCGTTTCATTTTCTTGAAAAACGATTTGTTTTAGATCCCCCTGTCCCTCCCCCCTCCCCCCTTCTCCCTCTCGCCCGTCGCCACGCTCGAGCCGCCCAGGCCTCCGCTGCCCTGCCTCCGCCGCTCCTCCATCGGATGAATCGAGATATAGATGCGCATGCCGCGCGACGCGTATACTTTTCTGTATGTCCGGCAAAGCATCGTACATACGTTTAGATTTCCGAGTCGCGTCGAGCGCGCGCATAGCCCTCGGGAATCAATATCCGCGTGTTTCTCCGCTTCCTCCCCCTTCTTTCCCTTCTTCCACCAACACCTACTCGTCCTGCTCCGTGCCTCTTGCCTCTTGCCTCGCGCATCGCCCCTCGCGACTCGCGCCTCCGCGCTCCGCTACTCGACACCTTATCAACTCGCTCGCCCACTGCCCTCCCTCCCCCCCTCCCCCCCCTCCCGGTCCCTCGCCCTTCCCCCACCTCCTCCCTCGTTCTCTTCAATTTTCTCTCCCTCCCTTCCTCCTCCCGCCTCCCTTCCCTCCCCCCCTCGTTCGTCCTGGCCCTTCGCCTCTTTGTCCTCTCTTCCTCCAACGAGGCTATCTCCCTTCACCTGGCCGGATCCTCTTCCTCTTTCCATTTCGGCCGCACCTTCCTCTACTTCGATACTACTGCATCGCGCTAGTAGTACTCGCCATCCGTCTCTGATAAACGTGATTTAGAGAAAAGGGATGGTGAGTATATACGACTATTCAATCTTTCCCTTCCCTCTTATGGATCGGGCTTCGTTTGTCGCGCTATTCGGTATTCTACCTATCTACTGTGTTTCTACCTACCATCGTTCCGTCTATAAGTGTACCTTACCTGCATCTTTCATCCCTTCTTACTCTATAATATGAATTCCCCGTTTACTCGCCTGGTCTGCATAGTCTCCGTAATCTTCTTTCTTCCTCCTCCTCGTTCTATGACCATCTCTTTCTCGCGTCTTATTTCCGACACCCACTTGTCTCGTACAAACGAACAGTTTAGTTCGATCTTTTTCGATTGATTCCAGCAAGGAAATAGAAAGATAATCGTTTTAATATGATTGTTTTATTAAACATTAAAATCGAGTTGATTTTAAATCTATACATAAGTATAAGTATATATATAAGTTTTTTCATATGAGAATATCTTTTTTGGAAAAAAATTCAAAGTTAAAAAAACGAATTTCTTTTCATTCATTTTGAACACAATGGATAATGATTGGCTAAAAATGATTGGCGTGAAAATGTAGGGAGGGCGAGGGGAGAGGGGAAAGAGGATAAATAAATCAAGATTAAATTTCCAATATTTTCGCGTATATGAAATTCCTCACGATCCGAGATAGAAGCGATCGACCAAACTCGTCAATGTTAAACGATACACGCAAGAAACTCAACCGTACGTATGATCTGTCTAACCAATAACCTACATAACCTAGATCGATGTAAAATTAAGAGGATGAAAAAAAGGAAGCTTTTCGATAACCAACGAAATAAAAGTAAAATAACGTTATCGATGAAAAATTCAAGTCGAATCTTCTATTTTTAAAAGATCGATTTATATGAATGTAGTTCCGGGCTAGTTCCGGGCTGTATGTGTGAGAATAAAGAAAAGAAACATTAGAGAAAATAGAAAAGATAAAGAAACAAGTATATTATGCCGTATGAGAATCGATGGCACGATAGGTTGATACGGATTCCGCGCATGTCGAAACGCGTATGAAAATACGTACATATTTTGGAAAGTAATGCGAACAAGAGTCTCGTCATATTCTCCTTTTGATTGCGCGATAGAACAGGCCAGCATGTATACGTGCATGTATACTTACTTACTTACTTACTTGCATAAGCTTGTCGCGATACGAAGCACGCTTGGCACGCTTCATCGAAGCGCTCGTTGAAACGAACTGTACTGTTAAATCGAGCGTTGTCTAATCGCGTAAAAGAAATTTTGCATCGTTACCGAGCAGCATCGATACTCTACAAAGCCTTTTTTTTTTCGGTCGAGCGATCTGCGGCAAAAACATTAGTGCTACACCTCCCGCAAGCTTTTTAAAAATCTCTCCTCGGATTTGTTCTCTTGTCTTGTAAAAACAAACTATCAATCACAAAGATCACATGTTTACACACTTATTCTTAAAATTGAAACGTAAACGTATTATTTTACGAATATCGTATTCCCATGATAATAATCGTCGATATAATTCTACTTCACGTTTACAACTAACCTATAAAATAACGATCCAAACTTCTTTCGCTTTCGTTTCAAACTGTCGATCTTAAATTTCTATTTATTTATCTAAACGTGATTCCGAATTGCCAAAAGAGGTAATAATAGTAAACGAAAAAATGAAAGAAAACGAAAGGATCTCGAATATCGAAGATCGGTCAAAGGAGAAAGAACGAAGCAACGTGACGATCAAACGATTCAATGCAGAGGGAGGAAGGGAGTGGAAAGGACACGCGAAGAGAGATAGAGCATGAACGAGAGAAAGAAAAAGAGAAAGAAAGGAACCGGTCCTGCTCGCCAGCTGACGGTCTCGTGCCGCAACCCGAAACTCTTTTCGAAGATTCGGTTCCCGGTATTTGTATATCACGTATGGTAGCCGCGCAACTTGGCTGGTTTTGCGCTACCTGTGTCGTCGCTGCCCCTCGCGACACTTGTTACTCGATCTTTATCGATTCCGCTCGATCGATTCGACTATACGCTAACTTTCGATCGTATATGCTTTCACGTGAAATAATCGATCAATAATGGGATCTTCGACCCATTCCTTCCGAAAGCCGTTCCTCCTGCCTCGGACAATCGAAAATTATTCGTGTAACGTGGAAGAAATTTCCACGGACGAGAACGATGTCGTTCGCATTCGTTCTTCCTTCTCTTGCACGATTCTCCTCTTCGTCCGTTCGCTCGTCTTCGTCGCATTCCCGTTGGTATTGATCCGTTGAGTTTTCGAAAGTAAAATAGGTTATGCCGTTGAATTGCACGGAAACTACAACCCCGGACAGCAACGAACGAGACGAAGCGTGGTGGTACGGAATAAAAACGATCAGAATCGAAACGAAAAGAGCAATCTGTGAATGGATGGAAATATGCGTGTAGACGTCGCATAAACTGCACCTGTCTATCTGTCAATCTATCCATCCATCTACATACATGGATACATCGTATGTACCAACGTACAAGTTTAGACGAAGAAGAAGAAACCTTGGTTACAGCGTGAGTCCCGAGGAGAACGGGTGGGAGGCCAACTAACGGTGGCGGAGGAAGAGATGGGGAGTTTGCAAAGTTTCGAGATTCAAGAGCGGTGCTCTCAATACGACAAGTTTGTGCAAACAAGAACTTACTTTGAAGGATGGATAATGTCGCAGATAAATCAACGAAATTTAATAAATCGACGTTTCTAAGAATTTCATTTAATCTTTTTCGCGTTCTCTTCGTGTAATCTTACTTTTTCGCCATATCTTCTAATCATATATATCACTCGCTATACCGATCTACATTTACATACATCCTTCTTCGTTTTATCTACCTCCCCGTTCACTTATACATTCCTTATCGACATTACGTCTCTGTATAAATGTATTAACATCTATTAACGAAGAAAAAAATAATATATAACAATATTTATCGTCACTGCGATTACTCGACACGATGCTTTTGATCTTTTTAATACCAATTTCCGATAGATGCTCTTCGTTATTTAAATTTTCGAATCATCGCATTCCGCTATTGTACGTACACGCTTACTTACCGATTGGATCACCATCTTTAAAGCTTATTCAGCGATAAATAGCGATTCGAAAAGAAAAAGAAAAGTAATGACGAAAATGAGTAAGCAAAGGAGAGACGTTCGAGATACACTCGTCATCGAATTTCTTTTCTCTACACCTTCTCGCTTTCGTTCTTTCAATTCGTCCTCATCCTATTTTAGCACCCTTTTCGGGACTAGCTACCCGAGGGAATCAATAACCGACGAGGAAGCGACTGTAGATTCGGGAATTGGCGGAGAGAAGGGGAGATGCGAGGAACCAAAGAGTACCGAGGGGCGTCGCGTCGAGTAGAAGAGCTCCCCGATGTTCCGGGAGGGTGTCGGAGGGTGCAACAGGGACCGCGAACTTTAGGGTGGAGGTGGCACGCGAGAGAGTCGAAGCTTGGCTCCGCCTCCGGCACGCGACCAGCACGCGACCACTGCCATCGACCACGCCGCGCCTTTGGTCTAGGCCACCGCCACCGTCACCGCCGCCGCCACCACCACCATTGCCACTACCACCACCACCACCACCACCGCCACCACCGCCACCACCACCACCACCACCGCCACCACCGCCACCACCACCACCACCACCGCCACCACCGCCACCACCACCACCACCACCGCCACCACCGCCACCACCACCACCACCACCGCCACCACCGCCACCACCACCACCACCACCGCCACCACCGCCACCACCACCACCACCACCGCCACCACCGCCACCACCACCACCACCACCGCCACCACCGCCACCACCACCACCACCACCGCCACCACCGCCACCACCACCACCACCACCGCCACCACCGCCACCACCACCACCACCACCGCCACCACCGCCACCACCACCACCACCACCGCCACCACCGCCACCACCACCACCACCACCGCCACCACCGCCACCACCACCACCACCACCGCCACCACCGCCACCACCACCACCACCACCGCCACCACCGCCACCACCACCACCACCACCGCCACCACCGCCACCACCACCACCACCACCACTACCATCACCACCGCCGCCGCCGCCACCACCGCTACTTTGCCGTTACAGTTATCACAGGTTCTTCTTCTCATCTCGAGCTTCACCTACGATTACGCAAAGACCAACCCACAATTCGCATCATTTTCGACTCGATCTCAAATGTTTCTTTTTTTTCACTTTTCATTTCAATGATTTTTTTTCTTCTTCTTATAATGTGCAAACGCTATTATGCAAACGCTATCAATATTTCTTGCATAGTTTATTTTATCGCAAAATTTATTCCTTTTCTTTTGTTAAATTGTAAAATTCGTTTCATTTGTTTTTTCAATATCATGTATCAAGTTCACGTTTATTTTCTTTACTTTTCTTTATTTTTCTCAAATTTTTTAATTTTAACGTGTCAAACGATTTCATATGATTCGAATACAAACGATACGTAAAAATGATTCAATCTTACGGAATGTCTAATTATGTCAATTCGATCATTATCATTAGTGATAAATAGATGTGATTTTTTTTTTCATTCTTTTTGTTTTTTATACTTATTTTTTTTTTTTCATTTTTACCTATAAACTAATCACTTCTTTTATCGATCAATCAATCGATTAATCGATCGGTCATTTTGTTGGTCAACGAACAAATTATATAGTAGCAAATCGATCAATTAAATAACCAATTAGCCAACCACTTAAACAGGTTGTGCGCTTTGTCTTTTCCCAATCTTGTACCATCGACTTCTTACTACTATTCTATTCTACTCTGGCGTAATCAATTTCAAACTTAAATGAAATACTCTGGTGAAATATGAGGCTCATTTCCGTCTCCCCACCTCCATCTTTTTTTTTTTTTTCTCGCTCAACTTTTTCCATCTCCTCAATTTCTTTTTTTGTTTCGCGTCACTCCTGAATTACCTCGTTCAATTTTTTTTTTTTTTGCCGCAATTTCAACTACTATCGCTTATTTCATATCTCCTTTTTTTTCCTTTTTTTTTTTTTTTTTTTTTTTTTTTTTTTTTTTTTTTTTTTTTTTTTTTTTTACGTCAATAATAACTAAATCGTTGACAAGAAGGAGGAAAAGAAAAAAAAAGATATAGTATACGTTTTATTAGTATTATACAATGCGTTGAATTATGATCGATCATTACTCGAAAAAAATAATGTATATCGATATATTATTAAAAATTAAATATCATAAATAACTAAAAATTAAATACCATTTAATGCCAAACTGCATAATTATAGATATTCTATTGATAAATTCATTTTCTTCTTCATTGATCTTGATTCATCTCTCAATTTCAGAACGGGCACAGTGTCATCTATTTTAAGGGAAAAGAATTATTATTATTATATACTTGAGATAATTAATATTGAAAAAAAAAAAAAAAAAGAAAATAAAATATTCGATTATTCGAATGGTTTTTTTTTCTCAGGATGAGGAATAATTCGATGCGTTCTCTTTTTAATGGATTAAAACTAATTTTAATGCACTTTTTTTCTCCCCATATCACGTATGAAAAAGGAAAAATGAAAGGAGGAAGGAGAGAAAGAGAAGAAACGAGAGCTAGAGCGAAAAAGAGAAAAAAAAATTAAAATAATCTTTTTGTACATTCTAGAAATTAATTTTACAAATCTCATTATTCTATAAATTCTAATTATTTATTTCAATTTTAATTTCAATTTATATATTATATATTAAATCATATAATATTCGTTTTAATATTATTTAAGTATTTTATTACTATTATTTAAATATAAAATTTATCGATTATAAAATATAAAATTTTCTGTCATCATTTTTGTCATCTTATTAGTATATTATTTTCTTATTTCTTTTTTTTTTTTTGCCTCATATCTACGAGAAGAAATTCATTATATGGAAAAATATACATATGTGATATAAGAATTAAAAACAAAAGAATAAAAAAAAGGAAAAGAAAATAAAATAGCAAATAAGATGTAAATAAGAAGATATATTTTTCAGTTTTCTTACCTATTATTTACTTTATCATTTAACTTTTTGTGATATAGTAAGGTAAAAACAGAGAATTAAAGAAATTTTCAACATCTTTGTTCGTCCAATTGATAAGAGGAAAATGTACAAATTGTGTGGAATTTTCATTTAATCGTTCAAGATTATTATAAATTTCCTTCTCGTTATTCTTTAACCGTTTCCCAATCAATAATTTTCGTAATTCCGGTTTCAATAAGGTAAAATTTTTTATTGCACGAACAACATCATTTTCCTCATAATCTAATTTACATAATTCGATATTGTACCTGTCGATACAATAATATAATAATATTTAGTATTGATCAAATATCGAAATCGTGTTCGTGTTGATAGATTAAAATGATTTTGAAAAAGAATCATTGCGTAATTTTAATATCTCATACTTACATATTTTTAATTTCATTAAAAAATTCATTAATTTCCGATTTTAAAATATCAGATTTAAAACAAATTGCACGCAGTTTCATCTTCGAACAATGTCGCAATTTATTGCTAACGACACGAGCAAGATGTATCATAATGATTGATTCTTCGCTACCATCCAAATATATCCAAATTTCTTCAGGTTTCTCATAGTAATTTCTACAAGGAGAAAAAGAGAAAGAAAACAAAGAAAAATTCGATGACGTTTTATAATCAATTACGAATAATCGATACTTTTTCCACTTGTAGAGGCATTACACGAATTTCTTGAAGGAACATTCATAAACTGATCGATGCTGGGACTTTTCAATCAACATTTCGTACTTCGATAAGCAATCCTTATGCGGTGTCCGATCATAATTTACCAAAATATTTGACGGTATACGATCGCAAAACATTTTTTTTGCTTTTTCAATGTCGTTTTCATTCTCACTTTCAATAATTATACGCACTTTATAATACCTATGAAACGTTTTTAATTTTCTATTAATTTCTTAAAACATACGATATATATATATATACGATTCGTAATTCTATCTTTTATTGTATATTATTATTTACCTGTTACGTTCCGGATACGAGCCAAAAGTAACATTTGAATATTCTAATGCAACTTTGCGTAAAATATCTGCGAACGATTCTTCTTTCGCATTTATATAAATTTCGGTTGTTGCGAATTTTTTACAACAAGCAAAATATTCCTACAAAAATGATATTGTTACTTTCTATTGTTTCTCTAATTATATTGTAATTCACTTAAACAAGTATTGTATATCATTATACCTTGCACAATGTTTGAAAAGATTTTTCAAAAAATATAGGTGATCCAGGAAATATATAAACATTTTCTATTATTACATATGGATAAGTGAGCTTTTGGCCTGTAACTTCGTCTCTTCCAAATTTAAGTACAGATTTTGTTGGTATCTAAAATTACGAGACAAGATTTATTTTGATTATTGATACCTTGATTATCACTTATATTTTCCATTTTCATTATTACTTACGTATGCCATTTTATAAGCAGGTAAAGGAAATGTTCCAAACAAGTCTTGTAAGTCAAAATAATTTTTTATAATATCCACTAATGTTGGATGATAATGCAATGTATCGTTAAAAGCTAATGCTATAGCTGTAAAATATGATTTCATTAGAAAAAAGCATTTATTATATATTCTTAAAATTTTGAGAATTAAATTTAACCTTCATATGTAAGATCATCGTGAGTTGGTCCTATACCACCTGATGTAAAAACATAGTTGAACATTTTAGAAAAGTATTTTATTTCTTTCGCGATATCTTGAAGATCATCTCGTACGATTGCAATCTGAAAAAATAAATAAATAAATAATCGAAATAGAAATTATTAATAGCAAAATTATACTCACTTTTTGAACTTTGACTCCATATTTATAAAGCAGCTTACACGCATAGAAATAATTGGTATCTTTTACTTGCGCTTTTAAAATTTCATCTCCAATTACTAAATAAGATCAATCAAAATCACAATTTAATCTCAATAAAAATAAAGTATGCATGATATTTATATATATATATATACATATACATATATATGTATATATATATATATATATATATATATATGTATGTATAATGTTACCGATTATTCCAGCAGTTGGATGTCCTTCGCTACTTTTCAATCGAATTAATGTCCAATTCATGGTTATTTGCCAATAACGTTTCAATAAAGTTTTTACTATGTATCGATGTAAATTCATCATAACGTTTTAACCTTATCATTAACAAGTATATATACAATGCAACGGATAATGCTAAAAGATGATATCCTACACAGCGCCTCCAACTTGAACATCCTTCAACAATACAATTTGATTTGTGTACACTACGATTTATAATATATATATATGTATATATATATCTATTTATCCTATATACATATATACTAGATTTACGAATATATTTTTGTCCATCTTTCAATTATTATTAAGAACTTACATATTGTTGCATAAAGTCATTTGATTATTCTAATTATTATATATATATATATATATATATATGTACGTATTTTTAATGTTATTATTTTTTTATTTAATTAAATTGAATATCTCTATTCATTGCTTTAAGTTTTTTTAAAAATAGTTTCTTTTTTTTATTATATAGTATTATACAAAAACAATCTTAATTAAAATTGAAATAAAAGGAAATGAATCTTAAAAGATTTTATATCTTGTTTACATTTTCACTAACATATTTATATAAAATAACAATATATTATTTATAATATTTACTAGTATTTTTCATCGTTTCTACATTAAGATGGCTAGTGCAACATTACGAGAAGCTGCTTTAAAATCGCCGAGACAGTTGTACAAATTTTTATTGCGAGAATGCGAAAAATTGCCAAAGGAAGCACAAGGATTTTATAGACATTCGGTTAAACAAGTAAATTCTATATTATCAATTTTCATATCGTTAAATATATTTAAAGATCATATATTAATCACATTGGTATTTAATATTTGTAGAATATTTCACATATAACCTATTTTATTTTTTCACTGTTTTCACTGTTTTCATTATTTGTAGAATTTTAAACAACATTTAATAGAACCTGATAAGGAACGTGTTCAACAAATTATGGAAAA
Organism: Apis dorsata; assembly: GCF_000469605.1. Classification (NCBI taxonomy): domain Eukaryota; kingdom Metazoa; phylum Arthropoda; class Insecta; order Hymenoptera; family Apidae; genus Apis; species Apis dorsata. The sequence goes on along the minus strand of NW_006263826.1, from coordinate 77,681 downwards.
AGCAATGCAAGATGCAGAATGGATAGTTAAAAAGGTAATAAATTTTCATCAATGTTTTCATCAAATAATAATTTTTAATAGTTTTTAATATTTTTAATAATTTGATTTTTTTTTCTTTTATATATATATATATATATATATATATGTATATTCTAATAATATAAATTTTTCAATATGATTTTTAGTACACTAAACCAAAAGGAACAAAGTAATAAATATGCAAAGATATTATCAGCATTGTAGATACATTCTGTAATTTATTCTTTAGTAAAGGAAGAATTTGTAATTGTTCTATTGAAGACATGGATTTCAAAACCATAATAAATGATCAAAATGAAATTAGTGCATCACAATTTTTGAAAGCTATTGATATATGGTGTCGTAATCCTCAAATTATAAACCGTAGAATTCTAGCATCTATTGAAATATTGAATATTGAAATTAATTATGATATTTTTAAAATTTCCAATTATATTAATACTTTGGATGTTTCAATCTTAGGTATAAATCACCAAAAAGATGATATTGATAATAGAACGTTATTGGATGCATTGCACATTTTTGATCAAATGGCTATTACAACAAATATAAATGAAAAAGTTCATTTATATGTGACAAAACAATTGCCACGTATGCCATATATATTTTCTACTGGTATTGAATTTTTTTTAGTGAGCAATGAAAGAGGTTGTGTAATAAATATTCACAAACCCTTTCTCGTACATAAACAATCTCTCGGTACCAGAATGCCATTTATGTTACAACAAGGAACAGATGGTTATATATCCATTAGTGTCCATCAAGTAAATAATATTATGTCCGATTTCAGCATTGAATGGTTAAAGAAAAAACTTCTTCCGTGTATCCTGAAATGGGCGAAAAGCGAATCCGGAATCCGGACATCGATCTCGTTATCTTCATTGAATTTCGTATCAACTGAAAAATATGCAAAATTATATTGCAAATTGAAAGAAAAATATGGTATAAAATTGATAAAGAATTGGCCTGAGAATACAGATCCAATAAAATTTGTTTATGAAGATATTGCAATCGCTACTTATTTATTATTATTATGGGAAAAAGAGAGATTTGAGAAGGGAATTAATGATTTACAATCGTTTCTCGATTTGGGATGTGGTAATGGTTTACTCGTACATATTTTATTCAGTGAAGGTCATCGTGGATTAGGAATTGATTTACGAAAAAGAAAAATATGGGATTTATACCCACCTGAAACTCCATTACAAGTATGTATAAATTTAATAACTATTAAATTTACCGTTTGAAAATTTGTTATTTTGTCTATATATATATACATAAAAAGAATGAAATATAATTAATAAAATTCACTAACTAATTTTATACAGGTTTGTACCATTGTTCCATCTTCTGAAACAGTATATCCGGAAGTAGATTGGATTATAGGGAATCATTCGGATGAATTAACACCATGGATTCCTATAATTGCTGCACGTAGTTCTAGCAATTGTCGTTTCTTCTTATTACCTTGTTGTTCGTATGAACTTAATGGAACAAAATATCAAAGATATTGTGCCTCTAAAAGTCAATATTCTGAATACATTGATTATGTGAGAAGTATATGCGTTCAATGTGGATTCACGACGCATCTTGATAAATTAAGAATTCCTTCTACTAAACGAATATGCTTGATTGGATGGGAAAGAACATATGAAAATGTCAAAAATTTAGAAGATCGTATTAAACAAATATTAAGTGCAAAAACAACTTTAACTAAACAAAAGTATGAATCGAATAAAAAAATCGGTGGTACGATGGAAGAATGGACTTGTGATTTTAAGCCAAGGGATAAAGTAGAAAAAGTACGAAATTGCACGCAGTTGGACAAAACATTAATTACGAATATTGTTAATATTGTATCAAGTCAATTACTTCACGAAGGTTGCATTATATATATCGAAGGAACGCCTAAAAAATTTTGGAATGCTGGTAGATGTCTTGAACTGCGTGAAGTCGCTAAATCAATTCCAAAAGAAGTTATGATGCACTTGCGAAAAGAATATGGAGGTCTTCAAACTTTATTAAAAAATCACAGCCATATATTTCGTGTTGCTCAAGGAAAAGTAGAATTTAATATACCTGGAATAGAAAGAATTAATGAAAAATCGAAAAAAAAAAAATTATCGTTGCCACAAAAAAAAACTAAATCTTGTTGGTTTTATGAAAATCACCCGAATGGTTGCCCTGCAACTGAAACAAAATGTAATTACAAACATTAATATAATAATTTTATTAACAAAGAACAATTGTTTTAATATTAAAATGTAATATTAATATTACACGTTAAAAATTTATTTTCACTTTCATACAAATCGACGAATTTTATACATTGGACGCGATTAGATTATATTTATTCGTAAAATAATATTACGAACCAATTATTTAACTGTTATATCATTGGAAGAACATCGAATATTTATTATTGTCTCTATCATTTCATCGACATTCTGAAATTATTAAAAATCGTCACAGTTAATGAAAAAGTAAATCAATAATAATTTGTACCGGTTGCATATCATTCCTTAAGAAGTTCAACAAACGATATATTATCTAGATTTAGATTCTTAGTTTCGATTGTGTTTTCTTGATTATACGTTTTGGGTAAGAAAGATTGACGCACGCGATTCCATTTCTTCGTGTCGACAGTATCCAATTGATGAACACGTTTCACATGTGTTCGAAGATTGCCTTTTTGCGTAAAGGAATATTCACAATACGAGCAAGCATATGGACGATCACCAGTATGATGTTTCTGATGCATCTGTAAAGTTGATTTTTGAGCAAATGATTTTGTACATAAATCACACTTGTATGGCCTTTCACCGGTATGAATTCGTTTATGTCTTTCCACTTGATAAGGTTTTGTAAATGTTTTCCCACAAATGTCACATTCTTTCTTGGATGAATTCCCTTTAATTGCTACTTTATCCGATACTGTTGGCAACGCCTTTTGCGCAGGCATCTTTGAAAATGATTCTAACTGCGGTGTCAGCGTTGGTACCGTTAAAAGACAATTACTCGATGGTGTCTTTAACATTAATTCTATATGATTTTCATTCTTATTAGTATTTTCATTATTAGTATCGGATGCTAGACTAGATGTTGTCAATGTACACTCAGCATCGGAAATTATAGTCGGTCGATGATGCAAATTGTCATTTGACGATTGTGGAAGTAACGATTCTTCGGTTTGAATGGTAACAAGACCATTTGTTAAAAGAAAATGTAAATTAGTAACTAAATGATTGTTTTCATTTATCGATACAATTGTTTGATTGTTGTTTGACGCGACACCTTCCGTGTCGAAGTTAATTTGATCGGATAAACAGGAAGCAGCTGTTTCAATACTATATGCATCCAAATGGGAAATTAATCCTGTTTGCGAAAGCTGTTCCTGTGATAGTTGTTGCTTTGTATCAAAGTTGTTTACCTCCTTCTCTTTTCTGTCACATTTTTCAAGATTAGCTGCCACTTCGGCTATAGCCGTAACTTTTAAATGTTTTTGTTTTCTTTTCGGATTATCTTTGTATTCGCGTGCATGTTTCAATAAATGCACTTTTCTATGACCGGAAGTTCGAAATCTCGAATCACAAATAGGGCATTTAAATGGTTTTGAACCTTAAAAAAAAAAAAAAAAAGAAAAAAAAAGAGAAAAAAAGAAAAAAAAATGCGAAATCAAACGATTTACGAAAATATACGAAAAACAGTTAAAAATATGTAACATGAATATTCTTTCTCGAAATAAATTTTTTATAATTAATCATTCCACTTACCTGTATGTAAACGCATATGAACTTTCAAACTACCTTTAGTCGCAAATAAGCTGTTGCATACGTGACAACGAAATGTTTTTTTTCCAGTATGAACTTTCGTATGTGAATCCAAAGTACATTTTACAGCGAAACTTTTATTACAGTAATTGCACTTGTACGGTCGTTCTCCTGTGTGTGTACGTGTATGTCTTATGAGATCACTTGGCTTGCGAAATGTTTTCGGACAATATTTACATTTATTCGTATATTCCTTCCGTTCCTTTTCCTCGACCAAGATATTCTATATGACATGTATATAATAA